>NC_056523.1:61313351-61321471 GCF_019175285.1 Sceloporus undulatus
TTAATATTAAACATTGCCACCCTAGGGTTTAGAATAAAACCATACTTGGGCTAGGGACAAATACATTAGTACACGGATAGGCAACCTTTTTGACCCAGCGGCTGGGTTGCTGCCCCAGACAACTCGGGGGGCTGAAGCCAAAAAATAATAATAAATAATTAAATAAAATAAATAAATAAACTGGGACAAATGTAGGAAAAAAATTAAAATGGAGAACCACTTTTTATTAAAAATGGAGGACACAACAAAAATCTGCTGATTTTTAAAAAATTTAAATAAATGCATGTTTCTTGAGGCTTCAAGACAATTGCCCCCCCTTGCCCGCCTCTGGCCCCCACTGGCCCTCCTTGCCCCCTGCCCACCTCTTCGCCCCCGCTTGCTCCTCCTTGCCCCCCTGCCCACCTCTTGCCCCCACTTGCTCCTCTTCCCTTCGCCCCCCTTACCCACCTCTTGCCCCTGCTTGCTCCTCCTTGCCCCCTTTGCCCGCCTCTTGCCCCCACTTACTCCTCCTTGCCCCCCTTGCCCGCCGCTTGCCCTGCGCGCAAAGGCCCCCGTGCGCCTGTGCCGGCGGCCAAAGGCCCCGCGCGCTTGTGCGGGAAGCCAAAGGCCCCCACGCACTTGCGCCAGAGGCCAAAGGCCCCATGCGGTTGCCGACCCCTGCATTAGTATAAGGCTACAATCCTAAACATGCAGACTTCAGAGTAAATTTCATCTTCTCAATAAACATGTACAGGAGTAAGTTCTACAGAATAAGCATGCCATCAAAAAAGCTGTTATTTGAAATGCTACACTTTCCTGATTGTTTTCAGCTATCTAAAAATTAATTTTATTTTACCCTTGATATGCAAGACCCAAAACATTTGGACTGAATAATTTGTTTCAAATTACTCCACCTAAGGCAAAATGTAAAATTACTCCAGCTAAAAGACAATACTATCCTTTAGGAAGCTGCACATAACCTGAACCATTGCCACAATCATAAATGCTCCCCCAAACCTACCCTACAATTCAACCAGCTGCACTGAGGATCTGGATTCTGCTGTGCTACAGCGCTAGTGATTGGGGTACTGAAGAGTAATGTGTCCAGCCTCCTCCTGTTAACCAGCAGTGATGTGCCAATGAGTTGTGAAAGGACCATGCAAGGGTACCTGCTTTTTGTCAGAACACCACTGCTCACTAGTGGGAGAAACTGGACATCTTTCAGCACCCCACTTGCCAGTACTGCAGCACTCTGTCCTGTGGCTGGCTGGCTGGATTTCAAGTGGGTTTGGGGGATCAGATCAGGAGATGGAGTGTAGCCATGACATTGTGGCCACATATCTACTACAGGATCTCAGCCATTACTGTATGTTTGTTTGTTTGTTTGTTTGTTTTAATCTGCAGCCCAGTCATTTGGTACTTTTTACTTTCTGCCCATCTCCATTCTCCCAGTCACAGCAGATGTATTAAGAATGAGGCCAAGAGCATAAACTTTGGAATTTGGGAACAAGAAAAACATTTTTGCAGAGCTTTAGCCCTCTCAAGCCCCTTTCCTGTCTTACCAGGTAGCATTGGAAGATTCATTGAAGGAGCCCAGTTGATCCTTAATTTCTCCTCTCAATTTATGCAGCAGCTGCAGCAGAAGCCCAGATGACTATACTACTGGGTACATGGTAGTGCTACATGCCAGATGCTGCTTTCCAAAACCATGGAAAGCCCTCTGGATCCCTCTCACACCACACAGTTATAATAATTCCACTTTAGCTATCATGGCTGCATTCTACAGACTCTTGAAATTTGCAGTTTAGCACAGGGTGTTTAGAATTCCTAGTCAAAATGATCTACTGCTTCACCAAACAACAATTCTCTCAAGAGTTCTACAGAACAGAACAATATTAGTTAAAGTGGAATCATAATGCTATGATTGTGAAGTGTGGAATGGTCTGATTGGTCTGTGAGGCCTCCTGAGGTGAAACCTGCAAGATTTTTAGACTCTGTCTCTAGGCTAAAGTCATTAAGAGCTAGCCTTGTTTGTACATCTCTTTCTAACCTGGTTGAGAGTCCAGTTGCTGATCTCCTCACTATCAATATATTGTTTAAGTCAACCAAGAGTAGCCCATGCAAGCCCCCACCCACCCACTTCTGCAGCCCCAGAAGTCCCCAGGGACCTTCCCAAGAGAAACAACAGAAAATGGAGAACTGCATTCCTGGAAGCAGCCAGGAACTGTAATTCACCTTTAAAACAAGGCACCCATATGCCTTGTTATACAAACACTTTTCTTTAAAGACAAAAGTAGAGTTCTGGCTACTTCTGGTTTCTTTGGGGATGCAGCCCTGTGCAAATCCTGAGAGCAGAAAAGTGGTCCCCAAATTTACTGATGTCGTTTACTCCTGACATAAGGCCCTAAATAGGTTGTTGTTGTTGCATTTATTTATTTATGGTATTTATACCCCACCCTTCAGCCCTAATGGCTATCAGAGCGGCTTACAATTATTATTTTTAATTAGACGGTTCCCTGCCCTCAGGCTTACAATCTAAAAGACACGACACAAAAGGAGAAGGGAATGGTGGTGGGAAAGGGGATGAGGTCCAGTGGTTCTTCTCTCCCTCTGAGGCCTGGACCAAGGCAGATGGACTGGAGGGAGGGCTCTTCTTCTTCAGGCTAGCCCTGATGGAGCTGGGCCTGCCTGGTCAACTCCCTCGCAGGCTGAAGGATGACAGTTATGGAGGGAAGAGTCTCTTCCTTCAGGCTAGCCCAGATGGAGCTGGGCCTGCCTGTTCACTCCCTCGCAGGTTGGAGGATGGCAGTTATGGAAGGAGGAGTCTCTTCCTTCAGGCTAGCCCTGATGGAGCTGGGCCTGCCTGGTCAACAGCCTCGCAAGCCAGAAGATGATGTTGTTGTTGTTGTTGTTTGCCTTCAAGCCATTTCCTACTGATGACAACCTTGTCACAGGATTTGGCAAGACTGGTTCGGGGGGGGGGGGTTGCCTTTGCCTGCCTCTGAGGTTGAAAGTGTGACTTGCCTAAGGATACCCAATGGGCTTCCGTGGCTGAGTGGAGATTGAACCCTGGTTTCCCAGAATTGTAGTTCAGCACCCAGATCACTACACCTTGCTGGCTGTCATCACCGTAAGAGAAAACTCATTCAGACTCTGTCAGATTTCTTTTCCCATGATCAATTTCTTTCCCTTTCTTATCTATTTTGGGTGCACATCTGCTGGTTTGTAGCCAGTGTCAACACAACACGTTACTCATGAGCTTCTAAATCACATAAAAAGACTAAATGCTCTAAATATCCAAAGCAAGATCCTCCCTGCCTCCCACAACTGCATGCCCATATACTCAACATGTCAATAAATACAGTAGCTTCCATTTTATCACAGCAAAAGAACAGATGTCTCCAGTTGTGTTTGTATCATTCACAAACTGTCATTGTTGACAGCCACAGACCAGGAGCCAATTTCGTCTAAGAGAATGAGATCCAGGGAACTTGCAGTAAAATACAGGGTATTAAAATCTGTCATATCGAGACCTGGTTCTTGGCCTAGAGGTCTTGCCTTCCCTAACCCTAACCCTAGCACGGATTGGCCTTGCCTTCCCTAACCCTAGCATGAACTGGTGGCGTAGTAATGGCAGTGTCCTGTGTACATGGGCATCGTCATAGTGATGTAAGCACTGTGCAGCATCTGCATGGCACTGCATGTCATTTACGTCCACACAGCACCAATGGCGTGCTCTCAACATTACTCCAGTGCAGTAAAAAGAACCCGGAAATACTGGGTTCTTTTTACCCCGGAGAGAATCCATGCGGTTTGGCAGCTGCAGCTTCCCTCTGGAGGGAAATAGGCTGCCGGCAGGCTGCCCCTTTGGGCGACCTGTACCGCACCTTAGTGTTGTTAACGCCTCATACAATCCCATGTTGAAATATTCATGGCTGGAGTGGAACAATGCACTTCATAACTTGCTTTCTCTTATGCTGAAGCTGGCACAGAACATACAAACACAACCTCCTAGTGCCCCATGTTCTTCACATACAGTTGGAACTCCTGCACAAATGAGCTGTACTTCACTCCAATGGAGGTACTGGATTTAATTAATTGCCTGTCTCTCTGTTACTTCTTGATTCAGGGGATATGAATTTTATATGCCATAGGCACAGGAAGCCTTCAAAGCAAGCAACAGCTATGGCATTTTTCAGCTTACTCCTTCAGTCCCAGCCATAGCTGCTTCCTGAAGTACATTCATTCACAATGAGTTAATATAAACATATACTGAAAACCCCCTCTCAGTTGCTTTTGGTTTTCTGCACCCAGAATAACAAAAGAAAGTGTTAGTGTAACTGTATTTCCTATTTGTGGCATAACATTATAATTCAATGATTTAGAGGTGCAGGCTGAAAAGTGTATACATACTGTAGTTAGGGTACAACATTTTGAATTTATCTTAATGGGTTTTTTAAAAAAAAAAAGAAAACAATCCAACATCCTATAATTTGTGAAGAGTCAGCATTTGCACAAAAGAACTACTTTGTACATTCAGTGGAATATCATATGATGGCAAAAGCACATGAGGGTCATTCTGAGGATGACATCATTCAGCCAAGAATGAAACACATATCTCTTATATGAAATGTTATGTCAGGAGAAGCGATTGACTTTCAAATATGGTGGTTTATAGACTCAGAGGACCTGTAAAATAACAAGGCATAAATCTACAGATTTATCTATCATGAACATATTTGAGGAATCTTCAATAATGTGAAAAGCACAACAGCACTGGGAAGAATGGAACTGTGCATAAAATGTTTTCCTTTTGAATGAATGTTAATGCATTATGGTCAGAAAGAATGAATTATTATATAAATGTGAAACAAATAAATCTTACTTGACCTAATGTGTGTTATTCTTGTAGCGAGTTAAGAAGCGGTGTTTATATTCCAAAGGATTGAATATCCTCCATCAAAAGCTGCCCCTTTTGGCATAGTAATCTAAACTGGAAATTTCAGCTAGCCTCACTGGACACTGTGGGCAATGATGGATCACTAATGGATTGAGGAATACCACCAAACTGCAAACTTGTTTTGGATTTAAAAAACAAGCAAGTAACTAACAGTGCTCTGCAAATATCAGGATAGTTGAAGTCACCCATCACTACTACATCTCTCTTTTCTGAGTGTGTGGTCATCTGTTCTAGAAAGCCATCATCCAGTTTCTCCATCTGACTGGGGGGTCTGTAGTAGACTCCCACAATAACATCCCTGTTGTTTCCCTCCCCTTTAATTTTTATCCAGATGCTCTCCATCTGGCTTCCAGGATTGATGTCTTGGATCTCTTCACTGATGTAAGTAAGAGTTGGACAGTGGAACACACTGCCTTGCAGAGTGGTGGAGTCTCCATCTTTGGTGTGCTTTAAACTGAGGCTGGATGGCTCTATGATTCTATGGGATTCTATGGCTCATGGGTATGTTTCTTCCATAGTACAGAAGTCTGAACATGCAGTATCCTAAATTACAAGGAAAGCCTACACATGTATGTATTTTATTTAAAATAATTTCACACTGCTTTCCATTAAAAAAACAAACCAAAAGCAAATGATAACAAATTGCAGGATTAATTATGAAACACTGCAAAACCTTGGTAATATTAAAGCCTGCAAGGCTCTGCAAAACAAGGCTTGAAAGAATTACATCAGTCAGGGAAAGGCTTGTTTGAGCAAATATTTTTAAATAAATATTCAAAGCAGATGATAATCAATTGCTGACATATCATGTAAAAACTGTTCCCCTTGTCATCCCCCAAACAAGGATGACAAGGGGTATGGGATAACCTCTCCCCCCACCACAGCCACAGGTGATTTTACAGATCACTCCTTCTCTTCTTCCCATAGTGCCTTCGCTTGAAGGATCTCTGAGCCAGGAGTTATTGAACAGAGGCAGCTGGCTTGTCTCTGCAGAGAAATTGGTCAGGAGGACCATCACCTTCTCCTCCTCACTGCTACCTCTTCAGCCTATGGTGAAGAGTTGAAGAGATGTCAGGCATTATTGAAATAAATGGCCCTAGAGGCCTGGCTGTAATGCCAAATGGGGTATGAGATAGTGAGGGTGTACCCAGTGGGTGCATGGCCCTGCTCTGTTGCTCTCCACAAGAATGTTTTCCCTAGAGGAGAATGGCCAAAGGAGGCTTAGGCCACGTGTGGAAATTTGATGAAGGAATTGTGGCTGCAAACTCTAATCTAATTGGTTTGATAGAGAATGCTAGCCAAGGGGAACTCCTTTACATGCTTCCAGCATTTCACAGATGAAAACTGGGACACGTGTGGCCAAGCAACATCAGAGTATGGTGAAGGTGGGAAAAGTTATTGAGAAAGAACACCTAAGCTAGGAGACAGCACATTAAATTGATTTTTATTTTTTGCTTCTTTAATAGTCTTTAAAGCACTACAAAACTCCTTTTGATTATTTCAGATAAACTATCCCACTCTGCAATTTCCAGCATAGTTTGTATAGACAGCTTCCAAGATCTGTGGGAGAGGAGCAAGTCCAGAAAAGATTATATGGGGGAATGAAGGGATGACAAAAATGATTATTTGGGGGCAAGAACTTAAACCATGCTTTATGGGATGGTGATTTTGTATGACATGACAAGGCCTGACATGACATGAGAAACCAGGGAACACTGTGCCTGCCAAGTAAGAGTAGCACACTACTGCACACTGTTTGATCATTCCCAGTTGCTAAATAAACCCATGTGGTTTGTTTATTATGTTGACAGAATATGGATACCTTTCCTTCTCTGGTTTGTTTCTCTCTCAAGCTACCAGGGGGAAGCCAGGGAAAGAAAACTAAAATAAATCCTAGCTTCCTTCCCTGGTTTGTTGGGAGACAAACTAGAGAGAAGAAAGTATCCGTATTCAGAAAACGTAACAAGCAAATAAGTGGGCATGATCAAATACTGTACACCAGGACACTGCTCATATCCTACAGGCCAGGTGTCTGGTTCCCTCACTTGTCATGCTGTGTGAGGCCACACTAGGATTGGGGACTGAACAAGCTAATGGGAAACACTTAGAGGAGGCATCTGTAATGAGTCAGAGTCATGAGGCCTGCCTGGTTCTCCAGGGTAGCAATCACACCAGGGTTGACTGATTCTCCTCCTACCCCTATATGGGTGAGTATTAACGAAAGGCCCCATGTCTCAACATTTCTTTTGAGACTGCAAAGGGAAAGACCATACAGGTTTGTAAACTGAATGCTGGAAGACTGGGGCAGGGCTGGCCTTGATTTAAATAGCACCATGTGGAATTATGGAGCTCCTTCAGACCTCTGGCTTTATAGACCACATGTGGGAGGTATTAGAACAGTGGCTCCCATCAGCCTTGGCCAGCTTATGGAAGAGTAAAGGGTACTAGAAGCTGCAATTTAACAACATGGCCACATCTTTCTCATCTTTGCTAAAACTGAGGGGTCTCCTTGTTCAGAGAGTGCCTTGTTCCACAACTTTGATTGTAGGGTTTTTTTTATTATTACTTACAATGCTTGGTAAAATTGGCTCAAAACAAAGCTGTGTTCTGCTGATATTCATCTGGGATGGCATGGCACTGAGAAAAGAAACATACTTTTTACTGTGAAGTCAAAGGCTTTCACAGCCAGCATCCATAGGCTTGTGTGTGTGTGGGGGGGGGGGGGGGTTGGGGGGGGGGAGCTATGAAGCCATGTTCTAGAAAGAGTTTATTCCTGACCTTTTGCCAGCAGCTGTGGCTGGCATCTCTCAGCCTCCTCAAGGGAAGGCCATGGCAAACCTCCTCTGAACAAACCTGGCCAAGAAAAGCCCATGATGGGCTCACCTGAGGGTCGCCATAAGTTGGAAATTACTCAAAGGCAAACAAGAACAAGAAAGGCATTGCTGCTTTGGGGATGTGGGGATTCCCAGTGATTGGGCGGCATATAAATCAATCCTATTATTATTATTGTTGTTGTTGTTGTTGTTGTGCTTGTGACAAAGAAGCTCAGATCTGAGGGGAAAAAACCAAGGCTTGTGAAAGCTTATGTCACAACTTCTTTCACACCGATGTCTCAAAGGTGCTTCATCATATCTTCCATTCCAACCTGGAGTCCAGGAGGGGGAATCCCCCAATGGCTTCC
>NC_056523.1:61324471-61338271 GCF_019175285.1 Sceloporus undulatus
TCTTCTTCCAGGATCTGTCCTCCTTTTCAGCCTCCGTCCAGGAGGTCTCCCAAACTGCCCCCCTCCCTTGGGAGCATGGCCCTCCTTTTCCAGGACATTCCCGCCTCTCTCCAGGAGGCGCTTCCAAATGCCCTCTGCTTGGAGCATGGCCAGAGGTCCTCCTTTTCCAGGACTTGTCCTCCTTTTCAGCCTCAGAAATGGAAGGAGTTCCATAATGTCCTCCCTTTGGAGCAGAACCAGGGTGACCAGTGGGCCTCCTTTGCAGGACCTGTCCTCCACTTTTAGCCTCTGTCCGGGAGGGATGCCAACATGCCAGAGAGGTCTTCCTCCTTTTTCTGGGGCCTGTCCTCCATTTCCTGCCTTCACGTTCTGCCCAGGAGCAAGTCCCAAATGCTCTCCACTTGGAGCAGGACTCAGAAGCATGAATGGAAATTTGGAGGACTGGTTTTGCAGCTCTTTCATTGGGCTACGTCCTCCATTTTTTTGCGATGCCCTCCATTTTACGGTGCCTTGTCCTCCTTTGCGGCTCCGCTCCGGGCCCACAACAAACACCAACTCCCAGAATTCCATAGCCTTGAGCCAGGGCAGTTAAAGCCGTGCCAAACCGGATTATTTCTCCAGTGTGGATGCAGCCTCAGAGAGAGGGAGCTCCTTTGTGGAGAAGTTTGCTTTTTTGTGGGGGGATTGCTTTTCTCTCTCTTTTTTAATAATAATAATAATAATAATAATAATAATAATAATAATAATAAGGAAAGGCCCAGTCCCCAGGTTCCAACCCCAAAGCCCCCCTATTTCCCTGAATGGAGGCCAAATGGTTTCTTCTGGCTTGGCCTGGGATGGAAACACCTTGCTTAAAAATGTTGGAAGTTTCAATGCAGAAGGAGCTGGGATGGATATTTTGGGCATTTGGCAGCGCCCTCTGCTGCATTCTGAGTGCACCTGGAAACCCCTGGATTGACATGTAATGAGGGTTGGAGCAGACATTCCCTCATATATATATATTGCAAAATATAATATTGAAAGGAGACCTGCACACTCCCTCCTGTCCAGTAGTTCAGAATTGACTTGCTAGTTCTTGAACAGGTGCTTTGCTGTTAAGGCTGTCCTGTCAGGTGCATTCAAAGGGTGTCAGGGCAGGGTATGATGGCAACTTGCACCTATTTTTTTTTGTCATCTGTGCTGTGTGTCTTCAACCTGCCTGTCGACTTATGGTGGCCTCATGAAGTTGACAGAGTTTTCCTAGGCAAGGAATACTCAGAAATGGTTTTGACGGGGTCCTTCCTCTGCAACATTGCCTACAGAACCAGGTATACCTTGGCAGGCTCCCATGATGGTCTCCCATGATGGTCATAAGGAGTACTTGAATAGTGCTAACCAGGGCTGACCCTGCTTAGCTTCCAAGGTCAGACAGGGCCTGGTGCCTTTGGGTAATAGGGATGTATTGCCTCTGAAGAAGGAAGTTCCATTCCACTGGTTTTGCATTATTTTACTTACTTCCTTTGAAAAAAAAGCAGCGCTGAAGTTAGTGGTCAACATAATTATCTTGTGGCAGCGAATTTCAAAAAGCCTGATATATTGTGCAAAGGAGTGCTTCGTTTATTGCCCTCTCAGTTCCATTGGTTCAAAATTTAGTATTATGCTCACATTTTCATATTATGGAAGAGAGTCCAAACTGTACATGTCATTTATAATTATGTGTGCCTCCATCTTGTCTTCTTGTACTTTATTTTTTAAAATCTCAAACATTGTACTAAGGGAGACAATTCTCTGCTTCTAAGCTATTTGGCTTACCCTCATCTAAGGAGCTGGCAGAGTTTCAGAGCGGGGTTTTCCCCAGCTCCACCAGCAGATTCACAGCTAAAGAATGAGACATAGAGCCATAACGTAACTAATACAGGTATATTTGGGAGTGGAGGAGGGAGAATGGCCAGAATTGTACATACTGGAGATATAAATGACCAAAGTTATATTTCTGATTTAACTTTTAAATCAGAAAGTTTTAAAACAACAGGTTAAGGGTGTTGTAATGTTTTAACAACTTTTTAAAAGAGTGTTAATTTTTATATGACATTTTATTCTTGTATTGTGCATTTTCTTTTAATACGGTAATAGTTTAATTCTAATTTAATGCTTTTTATGTTTTTATGGTATTGTTCTTTTAAACTGTGAACCACTTTGAGTCCAAATTTTGTGAGGAAGGTTTGATATAAATAAATATAACAATAACAACAACTATACAGCACCTAGTTAATTTGTTTAAAATCGCTTTCTTTTCTGCTCCTTTTCCTATACCTTTCTTAATCTTTTAAGCATCCATTTGCTTTCTGAGGCAGAGACATTCCTACTATGAATTTGTGACTGGTGCCAAATATTTGGGGTTCTGATACTATTTGCCCCCTTTCCACTTTAAGCACCAGGTTCTTTGGTGACAACCTGTAGATGAGTCCTTGCTAACAACTGGCAACTTCTGATTCCTATAGAAACCCTGCCAGTTTCATTGTGTAGTGCATTTGGCAGACTAGAGCAGCTGCTGCACTCAATTATTACTATTAAGTATTGCATCTTTTACTTTGGGCCATCTCACGAGTGTTTGAAGCCTGAACCAGCTTCTAAAGATTTTGCCAGACCTGTGAGGTTAAAGTTACTTTAAAGCACTTATTATTCTCGTAGAAACTCATAAGTGCTCAGTATGAAACTGGACCCTTCCACCTGCCCACCCTTCAGCTGCTTTCTTAGTTTCCATGGATGTAATAGGGCCCATCCAACTAGTAACACTGAAAACACACAATGAAGCTGCTCTTGAGTCTTGTTGGCTTTGGGCAGAAGATGAAAACATATAATAAGGTGTAGGTTAGCACCAGGATGTTAAGAGTCAAGTCTTAATGTTGTTTACTTTTTTCTGTTTTAACTAAAAACAGCTGAGAATGTCTTGACAATCTTAGCTCATGTTAAGCTAGAAATGTGTCTTTGATATTAAAATTCTGTACAGTTACATACCTTTGCAATGTGAATTAACAACACATTTATTACAAGGTACTAAAAGTGGATCTGCACTTTTAACAAACCAGTCTGATCACATCACTTCACCTTTCTTGTTGATAACCATTGGTCTATTATGGTTTCTAGCAAAGGCCTTGCCTGCCTCTGAAAGTGCTATGATCTCATTTTTAGAAAGTTTGAAATTCATTTTTAGAACATCCTTTTACTAAAAGTGGGTGTTAACAAGATGTTGAAGGTTAGTGTTCAACATACCTCTACGACCAGGTAAAGTCCTGTCGTCCATCCAGGTACTGAGCTGCTATGCTGAGGAAACAGGACATAGAATTAGGTGCCAAGTTTAGTATTTGAAAATGGCTATCGTAACACTTCTCAGTCTTCTTTTCTCCAGGTTAAACATAGCCACCTCCCTTAACTATTCTTTATAGTATGTAGAGAGATATTGTAGCACCCCTGAAACTAACTGAACGTTAGGGGCAAAACAGACCAACATAATAAACCTGCCTGGGGGCGGCGTGGGGGCATGGCGTTTAGTTGACTCACATCCCAATGACACCCAAAAGCCAGCGTCACAATGCCCACCTGCCCAGATTGCGGGCAGCTTTGCAGAGCTCCAGCAGAGCAGCGTTTATATGCCGCACGCCACAGGAGTGCTGAAAAGGTGCCACCATAGCAGAAAGGGCAGCTTTTTTCTAATTAAATTTTTATTGAGTTTTTACAATAAAACATATAAAGCCTGTGTAGAACAATGACAACAACAACAACTAGCTACAAGGCCAGGGGTATGTATGTATCTGGTGAATAGTTATTCTGCATCAGAATAAAATTAGTTATCAGCAAGAGCCAGAGAGTCTGGTTTGTCAGATTGTAGAGCAGGGGTAGGCAACCTTTTTGAGCTGAGGGCCGGGTTGCTGTCCCTCAGACAACTGGGGGGCCGAAGCCAATAAATAAATAAATAATATAGGACAACATTTTCAAATGTAGGACACATTTTTTTTTAAAATGGAGGACATGCGAAAAAATTTGATGGTTTTTTAAAAATGTTAATATAAATGCATGTTTCTTAGGCATGATCAAAATGGAGGACATTTGGGCCTCAGAAGCTGGCTGATATCAATATCACCATCACCATCATCACTATCATTGTTAAAGCAGACCTTTCAGCATTAAAAGCACTGAAAATACACAGAAATGCACTTTGGAAAGTCACACTGTCTCACCTTCAGAGAGAGTCTTCTTCTTCTTCCTCCTCCTCTTCCTCCTTCCTCCTCCTCCCTCCCTCCCCCCCCCCCCTCCCTTCTTTCCCCCCTCCTCCTCATCTTCCTCCTCCTCTTCCCCCGCCCCCTTCTTTCCATCCTCTTGGCTGCCAGGCAGCCCCAGGAAGGGAAAGCTGGGAAGGAGGAGGGTGACTCCCACCCTCCCTTTCTTCCCTCTTTGCGGCTGCCTGGCAGCCCCGGGAAGGGAGGGAAGGAGGAGGAGGACCCCTGCCCCCTTCCTGCCCTGCCCGGAGGGGGCCAGGCAGGGCAAAGGAGCCTCGCTAAAGTGAGGCTCCTTGGCCCTGCCTATCTGCCGGCTGAGGGCCGCTCGCACGAGAGGCTAAAGGCCCCACACCCTCGTGAGAGGCCCGGTCTTGCTGCTAATTGCCGCCAGCGCGGGGACTTTGGCCTCTTGCGCGAGTGGTCTTTGGACCCGCGCTGGCGGCAATCGGCGGCAGGACTGGGCTCGGGCCGGTCCCAAGGCCTCGCAGGGCCGAATCCGGCCTGTGGGCCGGGGGTTGCCGACCCCTGTTGTAGAGTGTCTGTCCAAAGATCCATCAGTGAAGCAGGAGGCTGCAGGTGGGAGTGATGATTAACATAGTCAATAAAGTGCATCCAGTCTTCTTGAAATGTGTCAGTCCTTTTGTGTCCAATCCAAAACCTCATCATAGCAGACAGTTTTTCTATCAACCATATACCCCAAATTCTAGACCACCAGATCCCAGTGGAGAGATCACCTGACTTCCATCCTTTGGCTACTTCTAATCTGGCAGCACTAATAAGAAAAATAATCAGTTTCCTATGTTTCAAGTTAGAATTACTTCTAATCAATATAGAAAGCAAAAGCAGAATTGAACATAAATTTATGAATTGATCAGTGATACATGAAATTTGATAAAGAACTGGATTCCAGAATTTTCTCACTTGAGGACTAGATTTACAAAAAGCCCCCCCCCATCAATACTGAGAGAGTGTTTTAACCATTTTAGACAGCGTTACAGGTGTGAGATACCACCTATGGATTTTTTTCCAAAGTATTCTCCCTCACAGATGCTGAATGGAAAGGGGTGACTTTTTTCTACCCCAAAAAGGAGAGGCAATTTCCCACTTCTTTTGGACCAGAAAAATGCTGGATTGGGGCCGTGGCATGTGGTTGTCGTGGCTCTGAACTAGCGATCAAAGGGGTGGCATCAAGCCACCCCTTTAGGGCTGTCTGTACAGGCCTCTAGTCTTAAAGGTGCTACAAGAGCTCTCTACATAATGATTCTACAGACTGACATGCTATATCTTTGTATTTTTTATAGTGTTCGGCTTCCAGAACTTTTACCATTTTAGTTGCTGTTCTCTAGACATGTTTCAGATTATCAATCTCCTTCTTAAACACAGTGTTCCAGATGAGATCTGTCCAAAGCACTGTTATGTTTCTTAATGTGGACACTGTAGTTCTGTTGATGTAACCTAAAATTTCACTGGCCTTTTTGCCACCATGTTACAATGTTGAGCCATGTTAAGGTCATGATCTACCAGTGCCCCAGATCCTTTGCACACATACTACTGTCAAACTGGCTGTCACCCATCTTATATGAATACCTGATTAACTTGTCCAAATGTAGTACTTTACACTGAACCATAACAAAATTCATTTTGTTAGTTGTGGTCCAGCTCTTCATTCTGTTAAAAGTCATTTTGAGTCCGGATTCTGTCTTCTGAGATAGTAGCTGCCTCTCTCAGTTTGGTGTAATATTCATATTTGATGAACATACTTTCTATTCCATCATCTATTGATAAAAGTGTTTCACAAAGCTTAGACAAGGAGAAAACCCTGTAGCACCCCTCTTATCACTTCTGTCCAGGGTAACATGGAACCCCTGATGAACAATCTTTGGGTTTGGTCTGTAAATCCAACTACAAATTTATCATGTTATCCAAGACAGTAAAAGCCATAATGCTGTGACCACTACCAAAATTATGATACTTCAGGCTTGCCTGAAAGAATATAATGGAGAATATATCAGAAACATTTTTGTTGTTGTGTGCTTTTAAGTTGTTTCTGACTTATGATGACCCTATCGTAGGACATTTTCACACAGGGAAAATTGGAAGGTTAAAGTGTCCCCAATGCAGAGTCATCCAGGCCATTAGGGACAAGTTTGTAGCTGCTTATCACATGACGCTGCATGCAGTCAGGACAGAATCCAGGGAAAATGTGAGGTGAATCAGGAAATAAGCAAATTCGTAAAACTACCGTTTTTACATTTCCATTTTGCTTGCGAATTCACTCCCTTCACGTAATGGCAGCCGTCTGAAAGCCAAACCTCCAGATGCCTCCTGTTCCCAGATTTCCCAGGGTTTCTTGATGTAAGGAGAATGCTTTCTTCTTAAAGGGATACACACACACTCCCCTCGTTCCCTCCTTCGTCCTGCAGCCTCTAATTAAGGGATCAGCTGGTGAGAGAAGCCAGAGGGAGAGGATGTTTTGGAATTCCTCCTGAAGAGAAAGGGATGACATGTCCTAGAAAAGGAGGGCATCTGGGAGTATCTGTGGAATTAGGCAGGCTTATTGACCCAGCCCCCTCCTTTTTCTCTCTCTTCTGTGTGTACATGTGTGTGTCTTTGTGTGTGGTTTTATGGAGTTTGCAAAGGGAAGCCTCATCCTGCCTTTCTCTGACACAGCTTCTGAGGCAAAGAGGATTCCCCTCCTTGTTTCCCCTCCCTCCCTGGAGCATGTGGGGGAGGCACTTGTGGAAATGACAGTTTGGAGCACGCTCAGAAAAGGTATTTTTAAGCTGGCAATAGGGATTTGTCCTCCTCCGTTTGATAGCCATCTTCACATTGGACCCTAAGTAATGTGCCTTTAACCCAGGGGTAGGCAACCTGCGAGGCCTTGGGACCGGCCCCAGCCCAGTCCTGCTGCCAATTGCTGCCGGGGCCTTTGGCCTCTCGTGCGCAGGGGCAATTGTCTATAGAAGCCTCAGAAACATGCGTTTATATTAACATTTTTTTAAAAATCAGCAAATTTTTTCACGTGTCCTCCACTTTTGAAAAAAAGTGTCCACCATTTGAAAATTTTGTCCTACATTTGTCCTGGTTTCTTTCTTTCTTTCTTTCTTTCTTTCTTTCTTTCTTTATTTAAAAAATCATTATTTATTTTTGGGCTTCGGCCTCCCAGTTGTCTGAGGGTTTAGCAACCTGGGCCCTGGCTCAAAAAGGTTGCCTACCCCTGCTTTAACCCTTTGTTGTGCTCTGTGTGTGATTACCAATAGCAAATGGGCTTGCTTTTCTGGGATGCTAGCACTTTAACCATTTTCGGGATGGAAGCACATAGGTTCCTGTGTGAAAATGTCTTAGGGTTTTCTTCGCAAGATTTCGTTCCAAGGAGGTTTGCCCTTGCTTTCCTCTGAAGCCAAGAGTGTAGCTTGCCTAAGGTCACCCAGTGGGTTTCCATGGCTGAGCCTTCCTTCTAATAGACTGCACCTCCTGAAATTTCTGGTAAAAACCTCTGAAGAAGGCCAGTTGGTGACAAGGCTGACATGCATTGGGCTTTTAAAGTTTTTGGACCATCACACAGCATGTGGAACTTTTCTACTGTGAATACATGCTTTCCAGATGTTTTGTTCTGTTCATGGCTGAGCGATGTCAAACTCTGGTGGCTATAGTCATAGTCCAACACTTAAGCCACTACACCATGTTGGTTCATATCAAAAGTATCACTGAAAAATAAAGTATGGTTGGAATCCTGTTGGTTAGTACCAAATAGAGTAGACTCATTCAATAAATTATTGAATGGTAAGTCAACACATAGATCAATCCAATTGATTCAATGGGTCTGTTTTAGATAGCAATAGCAACAGAATTTAGGCCTATATCTGCAGCATTCCTCTCATCTACCAAGTCTGTAACTATTAAAAAATAGGGCAACAAAATGCCCTAAGAAAAAGAACTAAGGGCACTGGAAACATGGATTAGGCAATAGAATGGAGCACAGATAGTGCTCAGAAAGTTTCACAGGTAGTAATCTTGGAGTGAGCTTCAGATGACTCTTGGAATACAGCTGAATCCTACAAATTTGGTGGACACCCAAGCATAAAAGAATAATTGGTGCCAAAAGACCTGATGTGATATAATGGTTTCAGTTTAGTGTAAGACTCTGGGGAAACTAAGGTTTGAATCCCTGTTGTGAGACAGAAAATTGTTGGGTGACCTTTGGTATGTCACATTCTCTCAGTCTTGGAGGAAAGCAATGGCAAACCTCATTTGAATACATTTTGTCACAAAACTACATGATAGGATTGCCAGAAGTTGGAGTCCACTTGAAGGCTCATAAAAACAACTAAACTACAAATGACCTACTGGCTCTGAATCTACAGCAAAGGAAACAATAGTTTGACTACGGAGAGTGAAAGTAAACCTTGGGGAAATTCCTTGCTATTTGACCAAGTTAAATTTAGCTTGTTTCAGAGCCATACTATGACCAAAGGTTATCTAAAGTAAAAGTCTATATTTCAAGGGGTGGCCTAGTAGTATCTACATCCACTGAATCATTTGATGGTTGGAAACACTTTGGGATTAGGGCATATTTCCAGCCAAAAGTCTGCATCAGGTGATAGGCAATTCTATAATTGTTATAGAATTATAACAATTCAGACAGATTTTGAGAGTTGAAGGCTTTTAAAGAAAGGGCTGTAAGTGCTGTATTGTTTAAATTGCATTATTTAATTGTTAAAATCTTTTTAGGGTGTATGTTTTTAATATAGTTCATAGTTTTAATGTTAACTTTTTATATGCTTTTAATTATAATATTTTAAATGTCTAAGCCACCATGAACCTTGGGGGAAAGGTGAAATATAAATTACAATAATGATGAAAGAGTTGGATGATGCACCAAGGGTTATCTAGTCCAACCCCCAACAATGCAGGAATCCACAGCTAAAGAGTAACATACATCCCCCTGCATTGGCATTTAACATTGCCTTTACTTTTCTTTTGCATCCCTGAAGTTTTATTTGGCCCATGGGGTTGTTTGAAATACAGTTGGCCCTCTGTTTTCATGGGGGATCCATTCTGGACCCCCCCCCCAACAAAAACGGAGACTTGCACATATTCAAGCCCCATAGGCATGCCCCCGTGCACACGGCCCATGTGTGTGCACTATTGAAAATAGCGGAGGTTGCCCCTCCACGGATATTCAAGTTAGGAGGGGTGACTGTATTGTCTGAGTGTTTTCAGAAACTGGCTGCAAGTGGTGTGGAGAACTGTGGGAAGGATGTTCATCATGAAACATCAGTTTCAATGAAGGCAAACTGGTGAGGCTGAGAGACAGCTTGCTCAAAAAATGTAAGGATGAAGCAGAGGTGAGCTTTGGGCTCCAAAATGCAATTTCCTCCCCCTTTGAACCAAAAATCCTTATTTCATAAAAGTCAGACTGTCATAGAGGCCGTATCCTCTATGGAAAGGGGATACATTAAACACCTCCACTTGCATGACCTCTTAAGCACCTTCACAGCCTCTTAGATATGAAGAAAGGTCTTTACAATGGGCCCTTGGTATTTGCTGTTTGGTTTGGGGTTTGGTTCTAGGACCTTCCATGGATACCAAAATCTGTGGATACTTAAGTATCATTAAACACAATGGTGCAGTAAAATGCACCAAAATAGAGACGCCCCTCCATTTTTGTGGACTTGAAATGCATGTTCCTTGCCCGTTTGTGGGTGGCAAATGGAGAGGGACAAAATGGGGTGTCCCCCTGTGGCATGCACATATGGGTACCTGCAGGCACACATTTCCATTCAAGCCAATGGGGCTTGAATATTGGCGAGTTTCCATTTTTGCAGCAAAAACAGAGGGACAACTCTCTCTCTGTATATATTTCAAGCCATGAATGGTTGAATCCATGGTTAAAAACCCATGAATATGAAGCACTGACTGTATTTTAAGTTGTCCTCAGCCAAGGAAAATGCCTGCAGCACTAGCTTTAGCAAGTGGCTTCAGGATAAAGGTCTTGATAGGATTCTGTCAAGTAGTTGCAGGATATAAGGAGCCCAAGCAAGGATAGGTTGGGTGCATTAGAGACTCAAAGAGTAAGCAAAATCACAAACAATAACAAGAATATACCTATACACAGGGTGCATTACTTCAGCTACTCAAGTCCATTGTTTACCTGGCCAATTGTCTGGCTTTCTCATTCAGAAATGGGCTTGCTCCTGGCTCTCTCCAGATGCAAACTCTCTTGGACACCCCCCCCCCTCCTGTCAAGCTGCCAAGAAAGGTCTCAGTCCAACTATTGTTTAAGTCTTTTCCCACCACTCTTCCCTGCCCAGGACTAAAGGAGAAGCATTTGGTCTTTTTCCTGCCTTGCAGGTGCATCTCCTTTCAGCTACACAGTGTTCTTTTATTGGCCTCCTTGCCACACCCCACTGCAGAGGCCTTAACTGAGGTCAGCAGCTGGTTTTGTTTTTCTCTTGAGGCCAGGGAGCAGGCAGGCAGTACCTTTGGTGAGTCCTTCTCTTCCACACAGACTTTCTATGAGCCAGCTAACATTCCCTGTAAATCTCCAACCAGTTTCCTTCAATGGTTCTTTTCTCCTTCCCCTCCCTCACTCTCTGTTGGACTACGACACTGGAAGACAAGGGTTCAAATCTCTGCTTGGCCATGGAAACCCAATGAGTGACCTTGGGCAGGTCATGCTCTCTCAGCTTCAGAGAAAGGCAATGCTAAACCACTTCTGAATAAAGCTTGTTGAGAAAACTCCATGATATATTTGCCATAAGCCAGAAATGACTTGAGGGCACAAGACACACTTGCACCAACAAAATATAAACCATTTAAAACATTAATTTAAAACAGAATAAAAGCAGTACAACACACTAAAAAAGTTCTTTTCTTATAAAACAATTGATTCCCTAAAGTCTGCTACAATAAGAATGGTTTTCCTCCCTTTCATATAAACACAATCCTTACTCTTTCCCCATTCCCTCCTCCTGGCCTCCCCACAGGCAGGCTTTAGAAAGCAGGAAACGAGACACAGCCCTTTTCTTCACCCCCTTTAAAGCATTTTTACTTGGTGTGGGGTGCTGCACAGAAGAAGCAGAAGATGATGATAAAGAGAAAGAAAAGAAAGAGATATGTGTCTTGTTATGTGTCTTCACGTAATTTCTGATTTATGGCAACCCTAAGCCAAACACATTACAGGGGTTTCTTGGCAGGATTTATTCAGAAGGTGTTTGCCTTTGCCTTTCTCTGAGGCTGAAAGAGTGTGATTTGTCAAAGATCACCGAGTGGGTTTCCATGGCTCAGTGGGAATTTGAACTCTGGTCTCCAGAGTTGTAGTCCAGTGCTCAAACCACTACACCACACTGGGTCTGAAATATATAAATATGTTAAATATAAAAATGAATATTTATAATAATAATTATTATAATATTTAGAAATTCCATTTGTGCCAAAGCACCTAAGGTGTGCTTACCTTATAGAAGATTATTTTTTTCATTTCTGTGTCCTGTTAAAATTTTCCAGTTCCAGAACTTCACCATTATGAAAACATGAGGGTTTTTTTTTTCTCTGTTGTTCTCTAGGAGCAAAATACTGCTGTTGGTCCTGAGACTGGTAAAGGTGCAGTGTCTTCTAGAGGTTCTGCGAAACCTGGTTAACTCAGCATTTAGAAGTTGAATATAGATAGGATTGTTGTGCTGCTAAAGTTTTAAAGACCTGATGTTTTTTTAAAGAGTAGTTATGTAGCTGTTTTCTTTATAGTATTTCCTTTTTTTAAATAATAGCTTTTTAAAAAAATAATAGCTTTTTTATATACTTTATAATTATTTGTAAATGTGAGACAGTGCAAGTAAAAAAGGCTCAAGAGATGTGAAACCTTTGCAGAATCCTTGGGTGTAATGTTAATGATATCATATGACAGTTGGACAGAGTGTGGCCCAAGGCTGTTTTTTGTGTTTTGCCGTGGCTCATGGCAGCCCCTTAGCAGTGGGGGGAAAAGATGGGAGCGTGGGATGAGTTTTTAGTGCTCTGGTAAGTCTCCAGGAGTGGTGGTTTTTATTATTGCTAGATGGTCTCACACTTGTGAACCCCACCAACTGCAAAACAAAGAAACCCCAAACTGATTATCTAGTTACAATTTCTTTCTCTCCTTTTTTCCAAATGTGGTAGATTCTAGGTTGAAGATTTGGCCCCTACCTCTGCCAGAGGTGTACTGTATTACATTGCGCGTATAGATGGTGTGGTTTGAACAGCATGTACACTTTTACATTGAGACTTCATGATTAAATATGCACCAGATTGTCTGAATCTGCTTTGAAATTCTCTTGAGCAGCCTTTTAGGATTATGAAATATGATAATTTGGCACTGTTGCTGCTTTCCTGTGTGACCTTTTTATTTGACAACTCAGTTTTAACACTATTCCCACAACTGTGTGTGATGAAACTTTTTTTAAAAAAAGAAGGATGAAAACGCGTTTCTGTTTCTGGCGAATTCAAGGATGCAGCTTTTATCTTAAATTAGAGCAGCACAATATTCCTGGCAAACAGATGCTAATTCCATATGCATAACAGCAATTCATATTTTAAAAGCTGTCTTCCATATAGCTGAAAGTAGTAATAATATGATCTCCAGAGCAGCCAATACTATAAAAGTAAAATTTCCCATTTGTAGTGCATTTTTAAAAAAATGAGTTTTACATCCTTTGAAGCAAAGCCTTGTAATTAATAGAACAAACACAAATGAGAGTGAAATGGTATCATGATAATTAGCTTTGTTGGGGATCAAAGTTTGATTTGAAGTATTCCATCTGATAAAGGTCCAGATGCACACAAGTGAACTGAATGAGTCATTTCAAATACTCAAGTTACAGATCAAAGATCGCACTCCCATCGGGTTCCAGTGGGCGCCATTTCTGGGAACTGTTTCAAAGCGTTCCCAGAAATGGCGTCCCCTGGAACCCGATGGGAACGCAATGGGAACACGCGGCGGCGGCATTCCCCGTGCGGTGAAGTCGCGTTCTGGGCCCCATCAGGTTCCCATTACGCTCCGTGCGCGCCTGCGCTCATGCTCGTTAGAATGCATCGGGGAACGTTTTATCCCCGGTGCGATAAACTTCTAAGTGTCATGGATTTTCCTCATAAAATCACAGGTTGTGGCAATGAACGTTCTCTGATAGAGAGCTCTGGTGGGCTCACCCTGTAAAATAACTTTAGCGATCTTTAGCAGAAAATTCTTAGTAACTTCTCAAACTACAAACCCCAAGCTTCTGCAGGACAGATCCATGGAAGTTAAAATGGTATCAGCCTGCTGCAATGATGTAATGCAGACACACATTGATCACCTTATTTCATTGCATCAGAACCACCTTAAAAGTTTTCCAGCCAAGAAAACAGGCAAACTGTAAGACATTTCAAGTAAATGAACTTTTAAACAGAAAGGGCAGTTTATATAAGTATTATATGCAAGGCTGTGTTATATTTGGACTAAGTAGGCAGGTATCTATATTTACAGTGCTATCCTAAAACTTGAGTTCAAGGGTACGCAGCACAAATAGATTGT
>NC_056523.1:61338371-61342173 GCF_019175285.1 Sceloporus undulatus
CTCTGTCTTATTAGGATTCAACTTGAGTCTGCTTTTCCTCATGCAGTCCATTACCAACCTAAGACATTCAGAGGAGAGATGCTTTCCATAGTAACTCAGGCAGTCTGAGACATGGAAAAACATGTCTGGGTGTCATCCTGGGGGACACCAGATTTTAGCTCCCTTTTCGAGGAGCAACTGTCTCCCAGCATCACCAACTGGAATCTGCCTGAGAGATAGGAACGGAACCACTGCAATGCAGTGCCCCCAATCCCCAATTCCCCCAAGCAATCCAGAAGGATACCATGGTTGATGGTATCAAAGGCCACTTAGAGGTTCAAAAGCACCAACAGGATCACACTTCTCCTATCGATGCCCAGACGGAGAACATCGACTCGGGCGACCATAGCAGTCTCAACTCGATATCCTGTCGTAAAGCCGGTTTGAAATGGATGTAGAGAATCGATTTCTTCCAAGACTGCTTGGAGCAGAATGGCAACCACTCTCTCAGTCACTTTGCCCATGAATGGAAGGAGCAAAACTGGCCTATAATTGTTTCTGTCCAGGGGATCAAGGGAAGGCTTTTTTAATAGTGGTTTAACCACTGCTGTTTTTAGAATAGCTGGGAAATGGCCCTCCCTGAAAGATGCATTAATTATAGATTTCAACAGCAACTTAGTTGCTTCACCTCCTTGGACAGTAAGCCATGAGGATCAAGGATCGATAGGGCAGGTTGTATAATGGTTTGAGTGTTGCACTACAATTCTGGAGCCCAGGCTTTGAATCCCCACACGGCCATGGAAACCCACAGGGTGACCTTGGTCAAATCATACACTCTCTTTTTAGTTACTGTTACTAAGTTTCACAATAAAGTTGTTTTTGTTTGCCTCAATGGTTGGATGTGAGTTGACTGGATAAACATACAGCAACACAAAATGTACGTCAAGGGCAAAATAATGATAACCTGTCTTGCTGACAATCATCACAGAGCACAGCAACAATATTATTTTGAGCTATACCTATTCCAATTTAAAATATTTGGGGCTTCTTGATCCTATGGGGACTGTAGCTAAGATCCCATATGCTGCTTTTGTATTATAAATACACACCAGCATAGGAACAACAAAGTCAGCATGGTGTAGTGGTTTGATCACTGGACTAAGATGTTGGAGTTTTCTGACTTCAAATAATTTCCTACTTCTGGCGACCCTAAGGCATACCTATTTTATTTTATTTACAGTTTTCCCTTCATATTCGCTAGGGTTAGGGGAACAAGACCCTTGTGAATATGGAAAAAACGCAAATAACAAAAACACTTTTTCCCTGAGAGGACACCTCTCTAAGAATCTCTAGGTCCTCCAGTGCAACTCTGTGGTCAATGTCCAACATACACTGACCATAGAATGGCACTGGAGTAGCTACAAATGGTTCTTCAGTGCAACATTTAGTTAAAGTTGACCACAGAGTTGCACTGGAGAACCTAGACAGTCCTAGAGAGAACATATTAATGAAATCCGTGAATAATCACATCTGCAAATATCAAAGCCGCAAATATGGAGGGATGACTGTATTTTATTTCTATGCTGCCTTTCTCACAAAAAGGACCCAAAGCAGCCCAGAATATAAAAACATTTAAAACAACTTTTAAAAGACAATTAACATAACCTAATTAAAACATTATATAGTTAAAATTTAAACATACAGAAGTTTTAAAAAATATAAAATCTAAAACAATAACCTAGCATAAGGTTTTCTTAGCAAGTTTCTTCAGAAGGGGTTTGCCATTGCCATTTTCTGAGGCTAAGAGAGTGTGACTTGCCCAGGGTCACCCAGTGGATTTCTATGGCTGAGCCAAGATTCAAACACTGGTCTCCCAGTGTCCTAGTCAAACACCAAACTCTGGAGCTCAGAGTTGAAATCTCCACTCAGTCACATCAACCCACTGGGCAAGTCACACTCTCATAGTCTCTGGATGGCAATGGTAAACTCCCTCTGAAGGGCAAGTCACACTCTCTCAGCCTTTGGATGGCAATGGCAAACTCCCTCACCTTAAGGGTCACCTTAAGTAGGAAATGACTTGAAGGCACATATCAACCCCACTGGCACAGCTGGGAGGAGAGAGGCCAGAAGAGCTGCACCTTTAAAACAGACTCCAGGCCCAGGACCATCACCCCACTGATACAGAAACACCTGAGCCCAGCGGTCCAGCAGTGGTAAGAGGGAAGCATGTCGGGAGAATGGCAATTCAAAAGCCTGAACACTGGCTGAACCAGCCCAGAGAACATCACCAGCCTACAGTGGACATTAGGCTGGACGTTTTTTGTTTTTGTTTTATTAGTAGTATATTAACTATGGAGAGAGATGGCAACAGCCAGAGGGAGATTACTGTTCATAGTGGAGCAGGGGATGCAGACAATGCTAATCTTAAACAGCCTAGCCTGCCCCTGATGATCCTGCTCCATTTGCCTTTTCTCTATCTAATTTATAACTAGTACAGTATAACTATTTTAAGCATGTAATCTGTACTTGACTGTTATTTTGTTGTCGGGGGAGAGATGGGGATTGTTTTATTGCTTATTATGTTATCTTGATTATTATGCCATGTCATGTTATTTTAACATATGTAATTTGATATTGATAGTTGTTCTGCTGCCAGGGAAGTGCCGGGGATTGCCGTTTAAATTATTACGCTATGTTATGCCTCCATTATTATGCTATGTATTTTGGATTTTGTACTCTGTATTCTTTATATTTTTGTATAATTACTTCATTGCTATAATATTGCTGTGATGTATTTGAGGGGGGTGTATTTTGTAATTTTTATGAATTGTTTTGTAATCTGCCTTGAATCCACAAGGAAAAGGCGGGATATAAATAAACCATATCATCATCATCATCATCGTAACAATAGATTTCACAGCTGTGCAGTTGATTATGTAATAGATGCCATGGCCCAGGGCTCAACCTTTGTGCAAATCAATTCACTCCCATCCTCCAAGCTGACAATAAGGCAGGTGTGCATGTACTTGTGGGATGACTGGCTGCACAAGGGACCACACTTCTGTAGCCATTACTGTGACAACCGAATGACTCCACAGGATGGCATCCATTGATAGTAAACATCTTTCTCTCATGTCCTTTTCCTTCATTGCCTTGTCCTCCTTTGCGGTAAAGACAGGGATGCTCTTTTTCCAGGATGTAGGGCATGCCCAAAATAACAGTCCTGGCAAAAGAGAAGGATACATCTAATAATAATAATAATAATAATAAGATGATGATGATGATGATGATGATGATGATGATGATGATGATGATGATGATGATGATGATGATGATGGATAAAAAGATAATAGACATTAAATAAGCTTGTGGTTAATCATGACTGCGTGAGAGGCTGCAGTACAGGCCTCCAACCACTGCGCCGCCGCCAGGGCTCTGGCCACCAGGCCCAGGGAGGGAGAGGGAGGGAGGCCTTGCCGCCGCCTCTTCCAGGAGGAGCCCTGGCCTAGTGGCCCTAGTGCTCCTTCGGAGTCTCTCCGCGGCCTCTCCTTGCGGGCTGTCTCGGTGTCCGGGGAGCCGGGATGACCCAAGCGGAGAAAGGGGAAGGGGCAGCGGCGGCTGCGGCGGCGGCTGCTTCGGAGAACGGGAAGGAGAAGGAGCGCGACAAGGAGAAGGAGCAGCGCGGCGCCAAGAGGCCCATCGTCCCCGCCGCCGTCGCCGAGCCCCTCCAGGAGGTCAGGGCCCTCTGCCGCCTCCTCAGGCAGCAGACACTGGGGTTGTTGCTGCTGCCGAGTGCCTTCGAGGCCCTCCTGGCCTCTGGCCG
>NC_056523.1:61342273-61350082 GCF_019175285.1 Sceloporus undulatus
GCAGGACAGATCCATGGAAGTTAAAATGGTATCAGCCTGCTGCAATGGAGTAATGCAGACACACATTGATCACCTTATTTCATTGCATCAGAACCACCTTAAAAGTTTTCCAGCCAAGAAAATAGGCAAACTGTAAGACATTTCAAGTAAATGAACTTTTAAACAGAAAGGGCAGTTTATATAAGTATTATATGCAAGGCTGTGTTATATTTGGACTAAGTAGGCAGGTATCTATATTTACAGTGCTATCCTAAAACTTGAGTTCAAGGGTACGCAGCACAAATAGATTGTGAGTGACTTTTGTCAATTTAAAAAGTTTTTAACATCTATTTTTTTCATGTTTTGTCAAGCTAATCCACTATTTTGATTGCTGATAAACACTTACTATTGGCTACTGATTTTGTTTTCAATGTATCATTTAGCTTTAATGTGGAAACTAATGTTCCATTGGGGAGGTAGTAATGTGGGCATGTTATTATGAAGCTAATGATTATAATTGCTGTGCTATGCCCATAGTATTTTCCATTTTGAAAGACTTTAAATATTTTAAAAATTGTATTACCTGAGGGAGTAAAAACATGGTCAAATAAATGTGAGATGTGGGGGTCTTTGTTTTCAGGCTAATGGCTGAAAACTTGTTTTAAAGTGTTCCATGGCAGCTTGGAAGCCCCCCCCTCAAAAAAAAAAAGCCTAGCTATTTTTATTTTTATTATTATTTTGGCTTATTTTTTTATTCAAGTTACAAAACAGAAGCAGTTGGTATAGCCACTCTCCTATGTGAGTAAGGAATTACAGTGTCAGTAGCAAAATAGAGGTCTGGAAAATGTAGTTGGAAACCAGTTGCTGGGGAGTGTATGATGATTTCCAATTAAGTAGCTCCAGAATGGCTGGCTGGCTAGCTATTAGATGCTTTGCCTGCAGCTTCTCTTTCTAGTTTGCTTTCTATCATATATTTTTTTCTTTGATTGGGGAAAATTATCTTAGAAAAGGAATCTAGTAGCTCTCTTGAGACTAACTGAAACAAAGAAGCTTCTAGCATGAGCTTCCATAGACTTGAGCTTACTTCCTCAGATGCATAGGTTGCCACAATTTGGGAGTGTGAATAGAAATGCTTATTTGCAGGTTTTGCTGCATCCACGGTCTGCTTACATGATGTCGCGTATAGCCCTGTTACTGAACTTTAGTGTCATTGCTCCCAAATTGTTGTTATGCTTAGTGGGATCACTAGGGTTGGTGTCACTTGGTGCTGTGACTCGTGATTTAACCCCCATTGACCTCCTCTCATACCATACCATATAGAAACCTTAGTAATGTTTTTGTAGTAATTTACTCGTAAATTGTAATTCCTATATATCACTGAATGTAAGGGTAATAGCTGTGACATAAACAGCGAGCAAGATTAAAATTATACCTTTAAATTACAATATCATACACACAGAATGTGTTTTTACATATACATCATTTCATGAGGTTAAAGTGAAAATTTGGAAAAATGATGTTTTTAAATAATATTTTTTAAAAATTAAAATTAAATTTTGAAATGTTAAATTTTAATTTAAAAAATCCTAGGGCCTTTTCTTTCTCCTCCCACTGAACCTCACCCCACTCACACCATCCCTTCAGCATTTAAAAGAGATGCAAGCAAATGTCACAGCCCATTTTTTCCAAAATGCAGATGTATGAGGAGTGGTGATGTCACTCCCCCTTCGGGTGTCACCTGGTATGGTCCACACCCCGTCTACCCTCTAATGACACCACTGGTGATGCTGGCAGTATGTAATGACACCAGTTTTGCCCCATGATAATCAATATTTCTCACACTTCTGTTCATCCATGTTTCAACTTATCTTCCCTCCCAATGATGATCTTGTTTACAGCTTTTGATCTGTCACTCCCATTATTATTATTATTATTATTATTATTATTATATCCCACACTTTCCCCAAAACTAGGACTCAGGCCGGCTCACAACATTAAAATAAAACAATACAATTAAAGGCATACACAAATACTACATTAAAATAGAATTAAATTGTTACACTATTAATGCAAGTTACATGTTAAAAGAATGAAATACAATTAAAAAGATAAAATTGTTAAAAAATACTTTAAAACAATACAACAACACCTCATCCCATGCTTTAAAAACTTTCTGTTTTAGATGCCTGTTTAAATAGGTAGATCTTAGCATGCCAGCAGAAGGATAACAAGGAAGGGGTCATTCTAGCCTCCATGGGCAAGGAGTTCCCAAGTCTAGGGGCAGCCATGGAAAAGGCCCTCTCTCATGTCCCCACCAGGCTTGGGATGGTGGCACTGAAAGAAGGGCCTCTCCAGAGGATCTCAAGCCCAGACCGGCTCATAGAGCAAGATACAATCTGCCAAATAGCCTGGATCTGAGCCATACAGGGTTTTATAGGTCATAATCAGCACTTTGAATAAAGGAGCCCTAGTGGCGCAGTGGTTAAATGCCTGTACTGCAGTCATTCACTCAAAACCACAAGGTTGCGAGTTCAAGACCAGCAAAAGGGCCCAAGCTCGACTCAGGCTTGCATCCTTCCGAGGTCGCTAAAATGAGTACCCAAACTGTTGGGGGCAAATTAGCTTACTTGCTAATTAGCTTACTTGCTGTTCATCGCTATGATCTTTGGAATAGCGGTATATAAATAAAACAAATTATTATTATTATTATTGAATTGTGCCCAAAAACAAACTTGCAGCCAGTGGAGCTGTTTCAGCAAAGCATTGTGGGGTCTCTCTAACCTGCCCCGGTTAACAATCTGGCTGCAGCTCTTTGGACCAAGTTTCTGAACACTCTTCAAAGGCAGACCCAAATACAACATGTTACAGTAGTCCAAATGGAATGTACCCAAGACATGTACCACTGTGGCCAGATTTGGCATTTCAAGGAACTGGCACAGTTGGCACACACATTTTAAATGTGCAAAAGCACTCCTGTAAGTTTATTGCATAGGAGGAATTTTTCTTAATTTCGAATGAAAAGAAAGTGGGGCCAGAACGCATTCACGTGAATTCACTAGTTCGATGAATTTACATGAATTCGAATTGCATTCGAACTGACTTCTCATTGCCCGAAAATAGCTTGCCATTGCCGGAAAATAGCTTGCCATTGCCTGAAATTGCATGTGATCACCTCTCATGCAATAACGTGAAACTCCATGATTGCGTTTGTACTGATTTCCCATTGCACGAAATTGCATGTGGTAGTCTATCACACAATAACGTGAAACCCCATGATTGCATTCGGATTGCCATTGGATTATACTTCCAGTTTCCTTTGTCTGATAAACTAGCTGGTCACTGCAGAGACCTGGGCCTCCAGGTTCAGAGCTGAGTCCAGGAGTACCCCCAAACTGTGAACCTGCATCTTCAGGGGGAGTGTGACCCCATCTAACACAGGCTGGATCCCTATTCCCTGATCTGCCTTCCAACTGGCCAGGAGCACCTCTGTCTTTTCTGGTTTAAATTTCAATTTGTTTGCCCTCATCCAGCCCATTACTGATGACGGACACCAGTTTAGGACCAGGACAGCCTCCTTGGATTGAGGTGGAAAGGAGTAGTAAAATTGGGTGTATTCTGCATATTGATGGCATTTCACCCCAAAACTCAGGGTGACCTGTATAATAATCAAAACATTTTGGAAGTGTTTTTCAAGTTCTTGCCATCAAAATTTATTTGGCTGGTTACAGTGCCCCCTCCACATAGCTTTTTTTGTTGTTGTTCTGAATAAGCTGACCTTTGCCTGATGGTATTGTATGCTTTATGATGATGATATCAGAATATATAATCCAAAAGAGTCCTTTTCTCAAGATATAGGCATTAAAACAGAGCTTGTAAGCTCATGAATTGCTCAGGGAACCCCATGCAGTTCTTAAACAATAGCTGTTGTATCAAAGATTGTTGTACCATGCTGTGGAATGTAGGCAACCATTCATTCCTTACTTTTGGATAGAAGATAATTACAAGTTGTTGTATTGTGGGGGGAAACCCAGCAGAATTTAGTGATTCATGTTTTTAAACTGTTATTAAAATGCTAGAAAAATAACATTTATGTATGTCTACTCTGACATGTCTCATTCAGTTTGTAGGAGAACACAGGCCAGTTCTGTTCTGTGTTATTCTGAACGGATCTCTGTATATGGAGAAGTAGATGGAAAAATATTCTGTTCAACTTGAGTTCATTTATGGATAGGAAAAGACTTTTCTTCTGATGACACAATCTTCAAGGCACTCGGGCTCTTATACCAAAAGTGGGTAAAAGTAATGTAGTAATGTCTCACTTTCAGACCTTGTGGATTTTTAAAATGTGAATATAAATAACACGATGTGTTCAGGCTATTTTTTAAAAACCATTTATCCCATTATAGTGTACGATATATGCTTTGATGACCTCCCCCTAGACTGATGACTGTTCAGTTACAGAAAGCATTTTTATGTTGGATTGAGCCATGAATCAATGCAGCACTTGTAATTCTGCTGTCTAAGTTCTTCATGAGTCTTGCCCATTTGAATCATTGCTGACTTTATAGTGACCTCAGGGGTTAGATAGAACTGAAGTTTCATGCCAGTCTTTAGATTTTATTCTGACAAACTGACAGTGCCTTATTTGATGCAAGAAAATATATTTAGAGCTAATTGTCACAGCCTAGGAGAGTTATCGTTTGGATTGTAACTTTATGAATGTCCTAGCCATCATGGTCCCTGAGAGATTCTGACTGGGCTATACTAGGTGTTGCTGTCAAAATAAGTAACTTTTCCACAGCTGATACTGGCTGGCTTGTTTTCTGAGCATGGCCTCAGAAACAGGGGGTAGGCTTAGTGCACCCATTTCTGACATTCAGGAAAGGGTTAAGCTCATCCTTCTTCAGTAAAAACCTATATGACTCCCCTCCCTCCTTCCCTCCCTCCCTCCCTGTTTTCTGTTGTTGTTTTGGCTGCTCCTGCCTCCACCAGAACTCATCTTTTGATGACTTTGCCAGATGCTACTACTGTATATATACTCAATTATAAGTCAAGAAATGTATGCTCAAAAAGTGACCCAAAAAAACTGGGTTGACTTATATATGGTGCAATATGGTAACAGATTTTCCCCTCAAGTGTCTTCTGCAGCCCCAAAGGGACAGCTGGGCTGAGGAAAGGCTTGAGAGGCAAACGTTTGCTTCCCCCTCAGCCCAGCTGTCCTCCGGATGTCCTCCGAGGGGACAGCTGGGCTAAGGAAAGGCTTGGAAGGAAATGTTTGCTTCCCTTCCCTTCCTCAGCCCATCTGTCCTCCGGGAGGAAGGGATACCCTCGACTTATCCAAAGGTCATATCAAAATCCCTAATTTTGATCTCAAAACCTTCCCTCGACTTATACACGATGTCGATGTGTAGTTGAGTATATATGGTAAGTTCTGGTTTGGCTTCTCTGAGTAATAATGGTCTTCTTCAGACACATCTACACTGCAGAAATAATGCTGTTTGACACTGCTTTGATTGCCATGGCTCCAACCTATGGAATTCTGGGATTTGTAATTTATTGTGGCACCAGAGTTTTCTGACAGAGAAGGCTAAATATCTCACCAAACCACAAATCTCAGAATAGCATAGAACTGAACATTATTGCCGCAGTGCAAATGAGACTTTCTTCTCAAGTGGGATACCTAGAGCATACACATAGTGGTGTCCTCTTGTGGATTTCTGGAAATGAATTGTACCTCACCACATATTAGTTAATACAGTGGGCCCTTAGTATATGCTGGGGTCTGGTTCCAGGGCCCCTGCATGGATACCAAAATCTGTGGATGCTCAAGTCCCATTATATACAATGACTAGTAAAATGGTGTCCCTTTTATAAAATGGCAAAATCAAGGTTTGCTTTTTGGAATTAAAAAAAAATTCAAGCCATGGATTAAGAAACTGTATCCATGGATGCAGAAACTGTGGACATGGAGGGACAACTATAATATATTTTCACCATAGCTTATGTCAGTGGTGGCAAACCTTTTAGAAACCAAGTGTCCAAACTCAGTGGCATTCCCACACTGGCTATCATAGGGTGCCAGGAGTGTGATTCTGGGGGGGCAGGACTTCTGGGAGTGGCAGTGGGACTTTCAGAGGGGGGCTTCCGGGGGCGGGATTTCTGGGGGGATCCCAAGTCACACTCTCTCAGCCTCAGGCTAGTAATAGCAACACACACACCCTCACGAAACTTGCCAAGAAAACACCATAATAGTTTCACCTTAGGATCACCATAAGTCAGAAACAACTTGAAGGCACTACACACACAAACCATGCTCTCTCAGTCTTAGAGGATGCAGTGGAAATCCCCCTCTGATGAAGCTTGCCCCATGATAGTTTCACCTCAGGGTTGCTAGGAACCAGTGCTTGGAAAGGGAGGGAGAGTGCTCTGGGCCCATAAGTTGGAAATGACTTGGAGGCACACAACAATAACAACAAGAAGCATACTAAAGCACAAGAGAAACAGCACAATAACAAGAACAAAGAGAGCCAGCGGTTTGAGCATGTGACTCTGGAGACCAGGGCTAGAATCTCAGCTCAACCATGAAACCCACTGGGAGACCTTGGGCAACTTACACTCTCTCAATCTGAGAGGAAGACAGTGGCAAACCTCCTCTGATGAAACTGAGTTGGCCATGAAACCCACTGTGAGACCTTGGGCAAGTCACATTCTCTCAGCCTCAGCGGATGGCAATAGCAAACCTCTGAAGAAACCATGCCAAGGAAACCCTAGTATACGGTTACCCTAAATCAGAAAGGGCTTGAAGGCACACAACTATAATCCTGGGTGTCCTTGGACAAGTCACACTCTCTCAGCCTTAGGGGAAGAAAGCACTGGCAGACGATGTCTTTCTTTTCTGTGTTACAGTCTTCCCTTTCATCAGAGAGGCTGAAGACGTTCGTTTACCAACACTTCCTTCATATTTCTTTGTTTGCTGCATCTTCCTTGGACACTTTGTACTGTCACCGGTTCCTCTCAATGAAGGCAAAGGAAAGCCGCCCGGAGCCTAAAGATAGAAGGCAACGCCTTTGGGAGAATTTTGGCCCGTTCGGAGACCGTCGCTTTCTTCGAAAGCACTGGCAAAACCTCCTCTGAAGAAACCTTACCAAGGAAACCCCAGGATAGGGTTGTCCAAAGTCAGAAAGGACTTGAAAGCACACAACAACAACAACAATGGGTGGACCTGGGCTAGTCACACTCTCTCAGCCTTAGTGAATGGTAAAGGCTCCTCTGAAGAAACCTTACCAAGCAAACAACCCCCATGATAGGTTTGCTCTAGGGTCACCCTAAGTCAGAAAGGGCTTAAAGGCACACAATAACCTCAAGGTGCCATTCACTCGCTTACCTTAGAGGTGTTGGGAGAAACCCTGCTGCCGGGATCCAGGGAAAGTTCCTGCTCTCAAAATACCACCTTCTGGAGGGCTGTTTGGCCAGGGGGCATGGGTGGAGTTCCTTCCAAAAGCGTGGGACTTCTGGCCAGATGGGGTGGGAATTATGGCTAGAAGGAGTGGGGTTTCCACCCAGAAGGGCCACACACCACCCCTCCTTGTCGTGGTTCACTTTTCTGCAAAAGAACTGGGCCGCAGCAAGGAGCTGGTTTATGAAGGATCCTCAAAGCATCTTGCAGCCAATTAACATGTCAGAAAAACAAAACAAAAGATCAACAACTGCCAGCAGAAATATATAAAATCAGAGACAATGCACATTTATTTCATTTCATTGTTATCACTTTCCTACTAAATAAAGTGGAATAACAGATGGATAACAGCCTTCATTAAAAACAAGTTACAA
>NC_056523.1:61350107-61356607 GCF_019175285.1 Sceloporus undulatus
AGTTACAGATACAAAGGTTTTCAAGGTTAGTTATCCATGACAAAGATTAGAGAGATGAACATGGGCACAATCCACAGCATTACTTTATGAGAGGTACCTGCAAACGTCTTGTTTAAACTATCTCCCATTCCAGTACAGTTTATTGAATGTGATCCATTTTTTTATAAATAGAAAATTAAATGGTGGGGGAGGTGGAATCAGTATGAAATAGTGCAGTTCTTTTTAAAATGTCTTAATTTGATACTCTACATCATGATTGGAATTTAGAGATTTCAAATAGCAGTTTGAGGAGTTTTCTAAAAGGCTATTTAGGAGGAAATTGGGTTGTGTGTCTGTGTGCACACATACACTGGGTTGTGGCTCTGATAGTAAGAAGCTGTATATTACTTTTCTTCATAGAGGTAAAGAAGAGTTAATTTTTTTTCAATCACTTAGTGGTGCTGGTAGGAAAAACAGGATAGGGTAACCTGTTTTTCAGTTCTTTTTTCCACTGCTCTTTAATTATGACTTGATATGGACCTTGCAGTTTAGATGGCACGTAGGGAATTTTTAAAACAGGAAATGATAAAGGTTGTGCTTTTGTCAGGTTACGCCCCAGTGTTCCACTTGGAACAAGATAGCAGCACACTTTAAACAAAAAAATCCTCCTTTCTTGAGAAGATCATAGGTTCATTGTTCCCACAGAGCTAAGTTATAAGATACAGGCAATGCAGTTTTGCTAATGAGTAACAATGCTGGGTTTGGGCGGCTGATGCTCAGCAGCATGGAAATATAAACTTAGTTACGTCTACAGAATCTGTTTATGAGAACTGCGCTGTGATACGTCTTCCTTTAATCTGGGTGCAGATAGCAGGATTCTATTTTGACAGCTGATCCAAGAACTCTGGCTGGTAAGAATAGTTGTTGAAAGAGAACATGTTATGGCGATTGTTGGGCTAGAGGAATAAGAGAATTCCTGTTTTTTTTTTTTTCATGGCTTAAAAGCATTGCTATTAAATCAGACTGATTTGAAACCCAGATCTTTCTGCATTTGCCAGACATGCTTGCTACTGTCTTTTGGAAAGGCATGGCTTGTGATGAATTGTTTTTTTCTGACTCTTGCAGTGGTTGGTTTGCCCGTTTCATGTCTGTCATCTTCGATTATGTCTTCTGCCAGCTGTGCTCTGCGGAAACTCCTAACAGTTAATTTTGTTAGGAATATTTTTGATACATGCATTGCCAACTTGATTTACTCTAGGGTTGGCAATTCATTGCCCTAGGCCATTGTGACAGCCATGGAAACCCAAGCAGAGAATTGAGCATCAGCAGCAAACAAGTGAAGAGAACAGAGAGATATTTCTGCTTTCAAACTTTCATTTTACATTCACCCAACTTATTTTTCCAAACTATGCATTTCTCATGTTCATGGGTGGGGAAAGTGGCTGAGAAGGGATTTGTATAACAGTAGTGAATTCTATATAAATATCCTTTAAACTGTTGGCTTTTGTGCTGATCCTTAAAACTGTGCTTATGAAGTTTCTACTTTGACTGTGGTATTGCCTCTTTGGGGACTTGGGTAAGTAAAGATGAGGCTCTCTTTCTTATTTTCCTCAGCTGGTTGTGTTGGCGTACATAAATCTAAAAATTGTACCCTATTCCTTCTATGACATCTGGTTCAGTGCTTTCCATATGACTTACTCAAAAATCTTTTTGCTTCTGTCATTGACTAGTTTGGAATGGTGGAATTGCTCCTTTTCAGTGATGTGGCTCCATATGTTTTAAATGTAATATTTGTTAGAGGACATTAATTTAATTTATAGCAATTGAATTTTTAATCTGCACTTGATTTATTGTGGTTTAACTCTTGTGTGCTAAGTAAATCTGAGGACTATCTTATATCATACACATGCACCCCAGTGAACAGACGGCTAGTCGTTTGTATGCAATTCCAACCAGAAATTGCTATTTTCAAAAAAGAAATTGGACGTACTGATCTCCCCAGGGCTATCGACCGATCGCTCCCAAGCGTCCTTGCCATTCCGCTTCAAACCGTAAGCCATGGTATACACCAGAGACTTAGGATATGAAGCGGCTTGGACAACGACTAGAGCACAGTGGCGGAAGACTTGACTCTTATCTGACAGAACTCGCCATAGGAACTTTCTTTGGTCCTATCGGGAGGCAATACGTGCAGCGAAGAGATCCTTCCTCTCTACACGTATTGCATCTGCAGAGTCTCATCCAGCAGAGCTGTTTAGGGTGGTGAGGGAGCTGACGCAGGTATCCCTGCGCCAAATCCTTTACTTAACCCAACGATGGCCTGCTGCGACGCATTTAATAACTTCTTTGTGAAAATCTCTCAGATAAGAGCCAACTTAGACGCCAATATTTCAACGAAACTATAGGCAAGGTGTCCCAGGACTCGTCGATGAAGTTATTCTGGATCAGCTGCAATCTGTGAGTACTGATGAACGTGGACAAGCTCCTTGGTAGGGTGAGGAAAAAACTTGCCCTCTCGAACTTGCCCCATCATGGCTGGCCGTCCGGGGGGATGCATTGAGGAAGTTCCTTATGGATATCATCAATGTGTCCTTCGGAAGGACATATTCCACCTTGTTTGAAGGAAGCGGCTGTTAAGCACTTCTGAAAAAAAACTTTCCTTGACCCCCTGGATATGAATAATTACAGGCCAGTCTCTTTACTACCATTTTTGAGCAAGGTGATCGAGAGGGCGGTTGCTCTTCAACTCCAATTGTCTTGGATGAAACCGATTATCTAGACCCATTTCAAATGGCTTCAGGACAGGCTTTGGGTTGAGACTGCCATGGTTGCCTTGACCGACGATTGCGTTGAGCATCGACAGGGGTAGTGTGACCCTGTTGGTGCTCCTAGACCTCTCAGTGGCTTTCGACACAATAGATCATGGCATCCTCTTGGACCGCCTGACTGGGTTAGGTATCGGAGGCACTGCATTGCAGTGGTTCGGTCTTCCTCTCGGGCAGGTCCCAGAGGGTGCTGCTCGGGGACAGCTGCTCCCGTAAAAGGGAGCTCACCTGTGGGGTACCACAGGGTGCTATACTGTCCCCGATGTTATTAACACCTATATGAAGCCGCTGTGTGAGATGTTCGGAGTTATGGAGCTGGGTGTTATCAGTACGCTGATGACACCCAGATCTATTTCTCCATGTCTCGTTCGTCGGCCTCAAATCTTGATGGCATCTCTTCTCTCAAGAATGTCTTCGGGCAGTAATGGGCTGGATGAGGAAAAACAGATTGAAACTGATGCGGACAGACGGAGGTGCTCACGGTAGCAGCCCCTAAACCAAGAATCGGGGTTGCAATCCCCGTTCTGGATGGGGTCACACTCTCCTCCAGTGACTGTGTTCGCCGTCTGGGGGTGTGCTCCTTGACTCGTCGCTCCTGATGACAAATCAGGTAAATGCGACCAGTCAGGAGCGCCGTTATCAGCTTCGGCTGATCGCCAACTGCGCCCTTTTCTGGAAGCAGGGATCTCGAGACTTTGTACAGCGCTGGTAACCTCACGTCTAGATTTCTGTAATGCGCTTACATGGGGCTACCCTTTTGTCTGATTCGGAAACTGCAATTAGTGCAGAATATGGCGGCCAGGTGTGTCAGACATCGAGAGGGACCATATTACTCCGGTATTAAAGTCCCTCCACTGGCTGCCCATTAGTTTCCGGGCCCAGTACAAGGTGTTGGTTATCACCTTTAAAGCCCTTAATGGCTTGGGTCCAAACTATCTCAGGGACCACCTCCTCCCATATTTCCTCCCGCACATTCCGGTCCTCTGGGAGGAATTTGCTGCAGCTCAAGATACAGGCTTTCGGCTACCTCCCAGAGGGCGGTTTTCTGTTGTCGCCGCTGATTATGGAACGACCTGCCGGACGAGATCCATCAACTGACATTTTATGACAGCTTTAAAAAGGCTGTCAAGACGGATCACTTCTGGCAGCCTTTCCTGGTATAATCCCAGCCTCAGGAACCCTCTTCTCATGAGCGTCCCTAAGGTTCTCTCTGGAAATTTGAGTGGAATGCTGCACCAGTTTTCTGTTTGTTTTTGTCTGTTTTGTATGGTGTGTATGCGTTATGTTGTTTTAAGTTTGTTGGTTTTAATAATAATTGATTTAATAACTTTTTAGGGGGGGAGGGAAGTAGATTTTGATATAATTGTAATTGTATTTTAGTAAATTAGTGTTAGCCCCCCCCCGATTTACCGCCAAAAAGTTGCAATTTGTGCAGAGTGAGCTCTGCACAGTGATTCCAGTAGGTTCCGAGCAGCACTGCGCAGGCGCAGTGAAACCCATTTGTATGTATTCGCAGATGACCACTCGAAGAAACACCGTTACAGGTAAGCAACCTGTACGTATCATTTCAGCTAGTTCTGTAAAAAGCAACAGAGCAAACTTAAAAACACACCACAGTGTCTGAAATGATTGACAAGTACCTGTCTTGAGCAGCTACACTGTCAAATGTTGGGCATCTGAGAATTATTCTTACTGTTTGGACAGGTTTATGTGGGGAATACTGTCACTCTGACAGCCTGGACCCAAGCTATATAGCATGTTATTTCTATGTGAGTAAAGTCATACAGAAGAAAGCAATTCTAAAGTCTAGCTGGTACCCAATTCTGGAAGCATCTTCATGAATCTTGTCTCTGTTGACTCTTTGTAGAGTATGGCTTCTGTCTGTTACAAATCATTTTGTTTTCAAAGGTTAGTTATCCATGACAAAGATTAAGAGAGATGAACATGGGCACAATCCACAGCATTACTTTATGAGAGGATACCTGCAAACTGCTTGTTTAAACTATCTCCCATTCCAGTACAGTTTATTGAATGTGATCCATTTTTTTAATAAATAGAAAATTAAATGGGGCAGGAGGTGGAATCAGTATGAAAGAGTGCAGTTCTTTTTAAAATGTCTTAATTTGAATACTCACATCATGATTGGAATTTAAGAGATTTCAAATAGCAGTTTGAGGAGTTTTCTAAAAGGCTAATTTAGGAGGAAATTGGGTTGTGTGTCTGTGTGCACACATACCACTGGGTTGTGGCTCTGATAGTAAGAAGCTGTATATTACTTTCTTCATAGAGGTAAAGAAGAGTTAATTTTTTTTCAATCACTTAGTGGTGCTGGTAGGAAAAACAGGATAGGGTAACCTGTTTTTCAGTTCTTTTTTTCCACTTGCTCTTTAATTATAGACTTGATATGGACCTTGCAGTTTAGATGGCATCGTAGGGAATTTTTTAAAACAGGAAATGATAACAGGTTGTGCTTTTTGTCAGGTTACGCCCCCAGTGTTCCACTTGGAACAAGATAGCAGCACACTTTAAACAAAAAAATCCTCCTTTCTTGAGAAGATCATACGTTCATTGTTCCACACAGAGCTAAGTTAATAAGATACAGGCAATGCAGTTTTGCTAATGAGTAACAATGCTGGGTTTGGGCGGACTGATGCTCAGCAGCATGGAAATATAACTTAGTTACGTCTCATCAGAATCTGTTGATGGAGAACTGCAGCTGTGATACGTCTTCCTTTAATCTGGGATGCAGATAGCAGGATTCTATTTCTGACAGCTGATCCAAAGAACTCTGGCTGGTAAGAATAGTGTTGGAAAGAGAACATGTTATGGCGATTGTGGGCTAGAGGAATAAGAGAATTCCTGTTTTTTTTTTTTTTCATGGCTTAAAAGCATTGCTATTAAATCAGACTGATTTTGAAACCCAGATCTTTCTGCATTTGCCAGACATGCTTGCTACTGTCTTTTGGAAAGGCATGGCTGTGATGAAGTTTGCTTTGACTCTTGCAGTGGTTAGGTTTGCCCGTTTCATGTCTGTCATCTTCGATAATCGTCTTCTGCCAGCTGGTGCTCTGCGGAAACTCCTAACAGTTAATTTTGTTAGGAATATTTTTGATACATGCATTGCCAACTTGATTTACTCTAGGGTTGGCAATCATTGCCCTAGGCATTGTGACAGCCATGGAAACCCAAGCAGAGAAATGAGGCATCAGCAGCAAACAAGTGAAGAGAACAGAGAGATATTTCTGCTTTCAAACTTTCATTTTACATTCACCCAACTTCATTTTTTCCAAACTATGCATTTCTCATGTCAATGGAGTGGGGAAAGTGGCTGAGAAGGGATTTGTATAACAGTAGTGAATGTCTATATAAATATCCTTTAAACTGTTGGCTTTTGTGCTGATCCTTAAACTGTGCTTATGAAGTTTTCTACTTTGACTGTGGTATTGCCTCTTTGGGGACTTGGGTAAGTAAAGATGGAGGCTCTCTTTTCTTATTTTTCCTCAGCTGGTTGTTTTGGCTACATAAATCTAAAATTGTACCCTATTCCTTCTATGACATCTGGTTCAGTGCTTTCCATATGACTTACTCAAAAATCTTTTGGCTTCTGTCAAAGACTAGTTTGGAATGGTGAGAATTGCTCCTTTTTCAGTGATGTGGGCTATCCATATGTTTTAAATGTAATATATTGTTAGAGGA
>NC_056523.1:61356632-61370076 GCF_019175285.1 Sceloporus undulatus
CTAGAGGACATTAATTTAATTTATAGCAATTGAATTTTTACTGCCACTTGATTTATTCGTGGTTTAACTCTTGTGTGCTAAGTAAAATCTGAGGACTACTCTTATATCATACATAGCACCCCAGTGAACAGAACGGCTAGTCGTTTTTGTATGCCAATTCCAACCAGAAATTGCTATTTTCAAAAAAGAAATTGGAGATACTGATCTCCCCAGGGCTATCGACACGATCGCTCCCAAGCTCCTTGCCATTCCGCTTCAAACCGTAAGCCATGGTATACACCAGAGCTTAGGATATGAAGCGGCTTGGACAAGACTAGAGCACAGTGGCGGAAGACTTGACTCTTATCTGACAGAACTCGCCATAGGAACTTTCTTTGGTCCTATCGGGAGGCAATACGTGCAGCGAAGAGATCCTTCCTCTCTACACGTATTGCATCTGCAGAGTCTCATCCACGCAGAGCTGTTTAGGGTGGTGAGGGAGCTGACGCAGGTATCCCTGCGCCAAATCCTTTACTTAACCCAACGATGGCCTGCTGCCGACGCATTTAATAACTTCTTTGTAGATAAAATCTCTCAGATAAGAGCCAACTTAGACGCCAATATTTCAACAGAAACTATAGGCAAGGTGTCCCGAGGACTCCGTCGATGAAGTTATTCTGGATCAGCTGCAATCTGTGAGTACTGTGACGTGGACAAGCTCCTTGGTAGGGTGAGGAGGGAAACAACTTGCCCTCTCGACCCCTTGCCCCATCATGGCTGGCGTCCGGGGGGGATGCATTAGGAGTTTCCTTATGGATATCATCAATGTGTCCTTCAGGAAGGACATTTCCACCTTGTTTGAAGGAAGCGGCTGTTAAGACACTTCTGAAAAAAAACTTCCCTTGACCCCCTGGATATGAATAATTACAGGCCAGTCTCTTTACTACCATTTTTGAGCAAGGTGATCGAGAGGGCGGTTTGCTCTCAACTCCAAGCTTGCTTGGATGAAACCGATTATCTAGACCCATTTCAAACTGGCTTCAGGACAGGCTTTGGGTTGAGACTGCCATGGTTGCCTTGACCGACGATTTGCGTTTGAGCATCGACAGGGGTAGTGTGACCTGTTGGTGCTCCTAGACCTCTCAGTGGCTTTCGACACAATAGATCATGGCATCCTCGGACCGCCTGACTGGGTTAGGTATCGGAGGCACTGCATTGCAGTGGTTCGGCCTTCCTCTCGGGCAGGTCCCAGAGGGTGCTGTCGGGGACAGCTGCTCCGTAAAAAGGGAGCTCACCTGTGGGGTTACCACAGGGTGCTATACTGTCCCCGATGTTATTTAACACCTATATGAAGCCGCTGTGTGAGATGATTCGGAGTTATGGAGCTGGTGTTATCAGTACGCTGGATGACACCCAGATCTATTTCTCCATGTCTCGTTCGTCGGCCTCAAATTCTGATGGCATCTCTTCTCTCAATGAATGTCTTCGGGCAGTAGTAATGGGCTGGATGAGGAAAAAACAGATTGAAACTGATGCGGACAAGACGGAGGTGCTCACGGTAGCAGCCCCTAAACCAAGAATCGGGTTGCAATCCCCCGTTCTGGATGGGGGTCACACTCTCCTCCAGTGACTGTGTTCGCCGTCTGGGGGTGCTCCTTGACTCGTCGCTCCTGAGACAAATCAGGTAAATGCGACAGTCAGGAGCGCCTGTTATCAGCTTCGGCTGATACGCCAACTGCGCCCTTTTTGGAAGCAAGGATCTCGAGACTATTGTACACGCTGGTAACCTCACGTCTAGATTTCTGTAATGCGCTCTACATGGGGCTACCCTTTTGCTGATTCGGAAACTGCAATTAGTGCAGAATTGGCGGCCAGGTAGTGTCAGGAACATCGAAGAGGGACCATATTACTCCGGTATTAAAGTCCCTCCACTGGCTGCCCATTAGTTTCCGGGCCCAGTACAAGGTGTTGGTTATCACCTTTAAAGCCCTAAATGGCTTGGGTCCAAACTATCTCAGGGACCACCTCCTCCCATATTCCTCCCGCACATTCCGGTCCTCTGGGAGGAATTTGCTGCAGCTCAAGATACAGGCTTTCGGCTACTCCCCAGAGGGGTTTTCTGTTGTCGCCCGCTGATTATGGAACGACCTGCCGGACGAGATCCATCAACTGACATCTTTATGACAGCTTTAAAAAGGCTGTCAAGACGGATCACTTCTGCAGCCTTTCCTGGATAGATAATCCCAGCCTCAGGAACCCTCTTCTCATGAGAGTCCCTAAGGTTCTCTCTGGAAATTTGAGTGGAATGCTGCACAGTTTGCCTTGTTGTTTTTGTCTGTTTTGTATGGTGTGTATGCGTTATGTTGTTTTTAATTTGTTGGTTTTAATAATAATTGATTTAATACTTTTTAAGGGGGAGGGAAGTAGATTTTGATATAATTGTTATTGTATTTTTTATTGTTAGCCACCCCGATGACCTCAAAGGGGCGGGATATAAATAAATTATTAATTATTATTATTATTATTATTATTATTATTATTATTAATATTTGAAGTGGAAATAGTCAAAGAGGTTATTCATGGTTGCTAGGTAAATGTGACATTAATAGAGGTGGGGTCTATTAAAAATGGTCTGTCCCCAGAGACCTTTATGGCAGTGGTGTTCAAACATTTCACCTTTGGGACGCTCCCTTTACATCTACATGCAGACAATGCATCCCTTTTCCACTTGATGTAGTATATGAATAAAAATATTCTGTTTTATTAGTGTTGTGCCATTTTCATTTGCATATTATATTATTCATGCTTTACTATTTTATAAGGAGGAAATAACATTTTCCAAATAAGAACAATTTTAAGTAAATTCAGTATTGCATCCAAGTCTCGTGGCCCACTTGAGCAACTTTCTCCCCCCTTCCCGGGTCTTGCCTCATGTTTGAGAACCACTGACTTATGAATTTGAAGTATTCTTGAATGCTTTGGGGATTTTCCAGCTGACAGGGTGCGGCCAACTCTATCAAGGCCTTGGGCTCACTACGGAATGGAGAGGTGGAAAGGACTATGAATACAAATCACTCTCTAAGTGCCCATTGCAGTGTAGGGATCCTGCAATTCATCTTCGTTTCAGAAAACCTACAGGCATAAAGAAAGCTGGACAACAGCTAGGGACATTATCAGACCAGGGGGAAAGGGGGAGGAAGAAAAAGACATAATCCCGGCTAAATGTGCGATTGCATGGAAGATTTTCAGATGACGTCACGCTTATCCAGGATTTATCCCGGTAAGAACCGGAATGCTGCCAGCAACAAAACTATTCATGGAGAAACCCATGAATGGCTTCCAATAGCAACAAATGAAAGCATGATGTGAGAGTGCAAAAGTTAATCGCACTTCATTCATGTATTGTAGAAGCAGCAAGGGATACCCAGAAAGCATTGCGGGAGCAATCTGTTCTCCTTGCCAGGTTTGGTTTTGCAGTGGATTTCAGTCTTTTTTGAGGTATGGGGCCAACACTTGTGTATTAATTGATTAAAAACAATGTGGTGAAGGAAAAAATTTTATTTTGTTGTCTTTTTTTCTGTGCGGGATGCAAACATGATTTCACAGACGTGCACCAAAATGCTGCATGTATGAAACAATCAATTCCAGTGTACTAACGATTCATTATGGATGTTGAGAATACAATCACGCTATTATATGGTACTGTCACAAATAACATGATTGCATGACTGAGAAAATACCAGCGCTTGTACCCCTACTTTTTGTGTTAGCTTTCCATCTCGCGATTATTGCTGAACTGGCCCTGGTATGAAAATCTCCCTGGCTGCAGCTGGTGTAGGTAGGGTTGCCATAGGTCCGGACAAATGTAGTAGGACAAATTTTCAAATGTAGGACACCAATTTTTTGTGTCCTGCATTGGAATAGGAGTCCCGGACCTGGGCCCTGCCCTCGCTGCTGGTGACGGGGGCGGGGGGCTAAGGGGGGGAGGAATATCCTCCCGGGAGGCTTGCCCTCCCGGCTTCGCCCCGCCCTTGCTGCTGTGGCGACGGGGCGGGGCTAAGGCCGGGAGGGAATACTCCTCCAGGGGGCTTTCCCCAGGCTGGGCCTGCCCTCGCTGCTGTGGTGACGGGGGCGGGGGCTAAGGCGGGGGGGAATCTCCCCGGGAGGCTGCCCTCCCGGCCTTCGCCCCGCCCTTGCTGCTGTGGCGACCAGGGGCGGGGCTAAGGCCGGGAGGGGATACTCCTCCCAAGGAGGTTTCCCAGGCCGGGCCTGCCCTCCTCTGTGTGGTGATGGGGGGGCTAAGGCAGGGAGGGAATACTCCCCTCAGCCCAGGGGTGGGCGAAATCCAGGGGGCGGGCCCAAAACCGGGGCGGGACCATGTGGCCCCGCCCAAAAACTGGGAAAGTCCCGCCCACCAGCGGGATTATGGCAACCCTAGTGTAGGTCTCAGAGAAATATGATTGGAAATCAAGACTGTTTGTGTGCCTACTATGTAGCACGTGAGGCAGGCCCTACTACTACAACTTACTATCCAAGTAGGCTTGTATTGTGAGCTTTCATCCAGTATGATTATTTCAAATGGTGTGGAGCATTTGGATGTCGGCCCAGAGAGATAAGTATGCAACCCATGGACTATCTGCTTGAAAAAATTGCTAGGTACTTTGAGGAGAACGTTCTTTGTATTTGCTTTTGAACTTGATCACACCTTACTACAGAGCTAAGGAGGAAAACTGACCATCAGGTCAATTTTCATCGATCAGTTCCAGTTGCTCAGGCTAGAGATGCGGACAAGATATCTGAAGCACTTTCAATCCACTACCTTGTACAGTAGTGACCCTTGCTCCTTTGGCTGATAAAATATAGCAGGACTTGATTAATTGGGCAGGTCCAGGGTGTGGTGAATGCTCAGTATTTCAGGGGGAGTTCAGTTGTGGTGGTGCACCTAACCTGAAGAAAGACCCCCTGGACTCAGGATCCCTGGTAGTTGGATCCTGACTACTTGTGGGAACGCCTACTTCATTACAATCCACCCCACCCCACTTCGTCCTCGGGGAATCTGCTACACTAAGAGACTAGACTTTCAAGGTGACCAGAGGACTTCTCAGCTGTTTAGGCTGGATGGCCTGCCGGATGAGATCGCATGTTACCACTTGGAAGCCATTAAAAAGGCTTAAGCTGGATTGCTTCCAGCAGGTCTTCCAAGGGTTAGATCCATTGATTGCCTCCCCTATATGATACCTGTATTGTTCCGATATCAAAAATGATGATACCATCCCCATCCCCATTCTTGCGCTAATCTTCCCAAATGTTAGTGTTTCCCATTGGACAGTTTAAATGTGGATGTTTATCTCTTTTTATGGGTGATCCTATTTTTTGATTGGGGGAGGTTGGGTTTTGGGGTTTTTTAATTGAATTTTAACTGTTGGTGTTTTAATGACTTTGGAATCCGTTTTGATTCCTTTGGGAAAAAGCGGAATACAAATTATTATATTATTATATTTTGATTATACTACTGCCCTATTACAATACCCCTTTTGGTTAAGGTAGGGGAAATTAGCACTTTAGGAGGAAAACTGATCTTGGACATTTTAGTCTATTTCAGCCAAGTTGCACCTGCGACCCTACCTGGACCGGGGGCTAGAAGCATGGTAATGCACTGGAACCTCCATTTGATTTCTGCAACCGCTTACATGAGCTACCCTTGTGCCAAATTCAGAAACTTCATAGTCCAAAATATGGCAGCGGTCTTGTTGCTGGGAAATCCAAATTCAACTATAGTCTGTTCTAAAATGCTCCTGGACAATTATGTTTTGGGCACAGTTAAGGTGGGTAACTTAAGTCCTACATGGTTGGATCCAGGTTACTTGCGGGGCCTCTCCCTACGACCCACCGACTCTCAGATCCTCAAGGTGATCTACCCCAGCCCAGAGCCAGATAGCTACAGCTCCAGAGGACTTCCTCGTCACTCCAATTGTATGACCACCCAGACACCCTAAAAGCAGTCAAAAAGGTCTCTCCGTGGGCCTTACCAGACGGACCCCCAAGAGGATAGCCCACGCCTAACCAAAACGCCCCCACGCTTATTAGAATGGCGAAAAACGATTTATTTAATAATGGTGGGAGGGCCCCCTAGGGACATGAATTTGTGTCTTGACTATATGTTGAACCTGCTCGATCTGTAGGGAGAGGTGGGAATATAAATAATCTTATTATTAGGCTTTAGTTGCTCTGATTTATTACCTACTTGGGGAAAGCAGGGGAAGAGAATCCTGTTTGTTTTTCTAATCTTCAGCAGCTTTTTAATCATTGATCATGGTATCTTTTGGACTGGATCTATGGAATGGGAGTAGGAAGGCACTATTCTGCAATGGTCTATTCTTATGAAGGCTGGTTCATGGAGAGCTTGGGATTCTAGGCCAAGGGTTCTCTTTTCCCATCTGTTCAATAATTAATTAAGCTGTTGGATGAAATAGGAGATTCGGGGCAGGATGCTGTCAATATGTTGAAACTATTTCTCCTTGTCATGGAAAATTGGGGCTATGCAGTTGGACAGTACCTGGATGCTGCAATGACTGGATGGGGCCAAAACTGAAGCTGAATCCCAATAGATGGGCTCTGTGGACTGACAGCTCGTGTTCCAGGTTTGTTAACTGCCGGATGGGGATGCAGACCGACAGAGAGTGAAACAGCTTGGGAGACTCTTCGATCCACCTGTAACTGTGCCCACAGGGTCCATGCCTGCCTACCCCATTAAAAATAAGTAAGCCTTTCCCCGACAAAGTATTGGTCGTGTTCCACAGTAGGGGGTGAGGCTCATCTCGTTTAAGGCCCAGTAAAGACCGGTGCAAAGAGGGCCAGGGAGCAGAGCATCTGCCACATGGACCCTTTGGCCAGGTGCCATCTGGTGTGCGCCTTCATGGTGTGTGCATATGGTTGTCATGTGGCGCGCACTGCACGATGTTCGTTCCATGTGCGCATGCCTGGCACTCCGTGGCAGAAAAAGAAACCCGTCAGGAGGGGTCTTTTTGCCTCGTGGAGTGCATGTTTGTTGCTGCAGCCTCCATGGGGCAAAAGGGGTGCATTTGCCACCCCTTTCGCCCTGTATCCCCACTAGCCTCCCAATTTCCCACGTATATAGTTTATGTGTGTCTGCCTTGAAGAAGCTGTGCTTTACCTAGTGCGAATGCGCACCTTAACTGCTGATTGGCTACACATAGAGTAATGCCGGTCTGAGGAATTGCACTGGTGTACCATACATTTTAATACTACAAAATATACAATAAGAGTAGTATTTATTTATAGCCTTCCAAAGAAGCAAAGTGGAACAGCAAAAAACAACATAAGAAATACAGTAAAAGCCCAGAGCCCCCCCTCTCCCCCAATAAAAAAGGTCAATTAACCCTTAAAAAAATTAAACAACAAGAAATAAAACATTCCACCAAATAGTAAAAGAAAAACATTTCGGGCAGATTGGTGAAAATGGTCGTCTTATAAGGAGAGGGGGGAGGGCGGGAAGCAATCATAGATAACGATTTCAATATCAGTACGAGGTATGATGTAAGGGAAGGGGGAGGCAAGTCAACAGTCTAGTTAGTTGGAAAGCTTCCGTGGCTGAGACCTCGATATGGGGATATTTCTCCTCTGTGTCGCACCAGTGAGTTCATACACTGTGTTGGGTTGGGAGGGGTCCTCTCAGCTGTCGGACCCACGTTTGGCATTTTTTTGGCATTTTCACAGACTTTGGGCCTCATTACATACCGAAATGGTGACAGTTTAAATATTTTAATATTGAAACCTCTTTACCTATGATGTTAATTGTTTAGTTATTAAATTATTGTATGGTTTTAAAGTTTTTGTTGAATGATTGAAGCACCCTGAGACCATTTTATGTAGGCAGGGTTTAAACAAATAAAAATATGAGTAGCAAATAAACAATGGAAAAATCTAGTACATAAGACTATGGAAAAATTACTAACTGATGCCCAGCAGGATTTTGAACGTGTACTCTTTTAGTCAATGGTTATGGAATTACAAGAGTTAGTTAGTTAGTTAAATTTCCTGAACAGTGGAGAAGTTGTGCAACGACATTATTGAATTGGTTTGATGGGATATGGTAATTATTGGTTATGCAGGTCAGTAGCCTTATGGGAGCCATAAATGATGCGGATGCTTTGTTCCGAAAGGAAAATACATAGAAACTTACCCTTTTATTCTAGTAATGTGTTTATATAATGTTTTAGCTATTAATCAGTCAGAAGTAACCCAAGTTCTACCCAAATAAGCAATTGTCTTATTTGTTATTTAAAGCAGTTTCATTAAGCTTGTGTTCTTATAGGGAGAGAACGAGATTGAGTGTTTGACGCCAACTCTTAATAGTGGGGAATGTTTCAGTACCTGAAGGTTGTGGGCTTTTAATGGAAATCTTTATTCAATAGCTTTAGTGATTATGGAACAATATATCTACAGTGGCCCTCCATATCATGGTTATTTATTCATGGATTCAACATCCACGGTTGAAATATTCTAAAAACGATCATTCTTAAAGCAAATTTGATTTTGCCATCTTTAAAGGATTCCATTTTATGTGCCACGATTTGAGCAACCAAGTTTGGTTCCTAGGGGTCCTGGAACAAAGCCCAGTGGATACCAAGGGCTTTAACAATTCTCTTTTAAATTACTAATGTTTCTGGGTGCTAAAAACCTTAATACCCACCTCCATCGGTTTTTGAAGCTAAACAGGGTCAGCTTGGTTAGTACTTGGATGAGAGCCGCAACGTACCTGTTTTTTAGGGGAAGGCTTGCAAACCATTCGAGTATTCCTTGCTAGGAAAATCATATGAATTCATGAGGTCACGCAAATGAAAGGCAACATGAACACACACACACACACCACACACAAATCTACTCTGGAGGCAATTATATCATTCTACATTCGCTGTTTTGTGCTGCCACAGAATCACAGCTAAGTCCTTTTTACAGTCTTGCTCTGTAATCATAATATCGTATTCCAACTATCTATGATATTGTGAGGCTTGTTGTAGAAAATATTCTTGTGGAACCAATATTGACAATATTCTTTTGGAAGAACTCGTACAGTCTGCAGCCCATTTGGTTCCAAAACTTTTTTACCATCTTGTTATTAGAAAGTAATTCTCTTAGTAGGACACATTGCAGCTTTGGGGACTCTTACTAGATTGCTCAATCGCATTCCAGTGTCGACAAGGTAAGGTCTGGGGAAGCTGGGTGAGCGGTTGAAACAAGAGGTGAAAGGTGCTATTATGTGTCTCACTGAGGCTATTCTTAACTACTATCGGCATGAGAGCAGGCCAGATGATTTTATTTCTTTTTGGAACAAATATTTCGTACCATCTTATCGTAATTAGACTGTAATTAATTTTTTGGCCAGTGGTGTTAAGCCTTACCCGATTTCAGAATAGACTATAATCGCTCCCAATAATGCTATGACAAGGAGCCTATCAATTTAAGTTTTCAGATTAACTTTTATGCATTCGTATTAGAATGTGGAAAAATGTTTTTCTGCATTGCAGTTGCTCAACCACCAGATGCATTTATATAATGGTTGAAAAACTAATACATTTCCAGGAATTACAGCCCCCCTCAAAAATAATTTTATACTATCTTTGAAGTTTAATCTGGCGTAGAAAGAGGCACATATTTTGCATTTTATGTTTCTCTCATGGCCTCATTTTAAAAAGAAATTGTTATTATTGCTGCTGCGTAATTGGAAATTTGGTTAAGGAAGTGAAAGTAATAAGATGTCCTGTTACATTGGTAGTGCCTAGCTCAGTGTGTAGAACAAGAAGTTACTGCATGCCTACCAAGGCGATGTAGGGCAGGGTGCTCAAGTGGAATTATCCCTACCATAATGGAACCCTGTTGGTGAAGGAGCCTCTCTGGACCAGAAAACAGCATGGATCTGCTGGTTGTAATTTCACATGTGATAAAGCAAAAGGCTTATTCTGACAAAGATGGAAAGAAGATCCACCAAATACTGTGACTTAAGAGTTTTAAAGCCTGTTGTATGACTGATTATTTTACTATTTAATCCCTGATAATATTGTAAGTATTCCTTAGAGATAATTTTCACCTACAGAAATGTCATATCATCTGATTTAATGCAACGTAACGTACTAAGCTCCCAGGTGTGTGTTTCATTATTGTAAACCAAATAGCATGAAAACAATGCTTTAGTCTTTTGTGATAGCTAGTTTTTTTCGTGATCTTAGGTTTTTCCGTATTTTCAGTATGCCTGTAGAGAAACTGCTGTGCTAATCGTTACCAGTCTGAGAGAATATTATGTTATGCTGGAGAGTTGATTTGCACACGTGGTTCGTAGCACCTTGACAAATGGGCTTTTGGGAAAACATTTGTTAGGATTCACTTCTGAATGTATTTTGTACTGATTTTCTGCACCGCTTATGCGTTAGATTGTTATTCCCCCACTCTGAAATAATAAAAACCATGCCCAAGAAGTGAGGAAAGTTTGTTCCTTCATAGTGTGAGAGGGGCATACAAATTTGCCATGCGGGCAGCCAGCATTATATTGTTGTTCAGTATTTCTCTTTAACACTGCCAGCAAAGAATGGAAGTGAGGGGTGGGTGGGGATGAAATATTCAAGAAATATTCTTTTTTCTCCGCTTTGTATGAAAATGGAAAAAATGGAGTATAGAATTTTCAATGTAAAAAAAATAGAAGCACAATTTTTTTCTTAAAGATTTAAATTCTGTAAGAGAAAGACTTTGTAAATTGTTAACCTTTTTATTGTTTATTTCATGTAATTCCTGGTTTTGGTTTCTTTCTCACTTCTTTTTAAAAATAAGGTATACGATTGATGACTTTGACTGGGAAAACTATGGGACACCCCCCCCTATTTTATAGCACTATGTTAAAGTTCAGTTTTAATTGACATTTTCTTACCAAACCTAAGCGCATCTTAAGCTCGTGGTTCCTTACAGATGGGGCCTAATGTAAAAATGACTTTTATTCTGTAAAAGATACTCATTGCATTTCTAGACATTTCAGATGTCAGGTAGCCACATGAAATAATGGCACACCTCCTTCACTTGCTTAGCCCAGTCAACAGTTTGTGTAATGCGCTTCAGGCAATAGCCACCCAAATAACACTCTTTTAGTTATAATATAATCTGTTTGAATCATTTGTGTAAGGTAATAGCCTAAATTCCTAAAGGCACTAGAAACTGGAGATTCTACTTAGGATGAAGCATAATTGTCCCTCAGGAAGACTTCACAAATGGCCCGGCAATGACCCAGCAGGAAGTTGAGTGAAAGTGATTGCATGAACCACTTTCACTCGCAAACACCATGAACCACTTCAGTGACTGAGAGCATGAGTGAAAGTGATAACGCAATAACTTTCACTGAAAGCGGGCTGAAAAGTGCTTTCAGACATATTCCATCTTTTGTAATATGGAAAACTGTATTCATGACGGCTGGTGGTTTTAGCCTGCTTTCAGTGAAAGGGATTTGGCTATCACTTTCATGGGTAGGAAGAATGGGGGAGACAATCCCATTCCCCGTGTGAAAATCTCTGCCGATCTGGAGTTAGGCAGAATCGCTGTGCTTAGTATTGGATGGGAGAGACTGACAGAGTGCCCGGTTCAATAAATTTCAGACACCCCCTCTACAGCATGTATGACATGATTTGATTTAAATAATAATTAAATTAGTTAAAATATTTTAAATATGTGCTGTAATATCATTAATAGTATTTCATTTAACTGAATTTCTCCTTGAGGCAGGCTTGTACATGGCATTAATGTTGAGAGCCAGGGAGTTATGCACTGAGTTCTGAGACGTTTATCACGTGATGAGACGGAACCTTTGAGTTACCGCACGTATGTTTCCAATCGGGTTCTCAGAACGTTTTAATGTGTTCCATGGTTCCAGGGGGTACAGATCGAATGTGTTCCCAGAGCTGAAACGTGATGAGACGTTCAACAGAGGTGTGCGTTTTTCTCAAAAATGTAGGCTAATTACATTAACTGCCCATATAAACAGCCCCAGTCCACATTAACACAATTTACTAGGTTATTTCAGTTCCAGAAGCTGATGGAAGTGGACATGGAGTCTGATCTTTGTGGTGAGAGGAGAAACACAGGTACAGCTGCCTGTTGTAGTGAGTGTGTTTGTTTTGACAGCTATTTAGAGGGAAGGTTGCCAGACACACCGGTTTTTGTGTTGCTTTGCATACACCCCTAATGAGTTCAAAGCAATTGTAATGTACAGTAAGTTCAGAACATATTTTGGGATACATTCCTAATTCATTAGAGTGTAGGAATATGTTCAATGTAACAGTCCCTATTTAATGGCAGAAAATGGAACTACATATATTTTAATCATGTGCAAAAGACTTGAAATCCTAATGTTAGTAAGGTAGTCACTCTTGTTTGTTATGTACTGATGCATTTTTTGTTCTTTGAGACAAGCAATCACTGATATTGTACTTGTAGGTTTTGCATTTCAGAGCTTTGTAGGTTAGGATTAGTGAGATGCAAAACTTCTTATTTGCACAATTGCTTTATTTTGTACAAGCAAATTAATTACTTGTTCAAGAGTTCCAAACGAGTGCTTGATCTGATCCTAGTAAGTCTCAGATTCCAACGTTTGAGTCTTTGTTCTAGAAGGACCTGAACCATATAAAGGGCTAATTCACTCAAAAATTGGGTTTCATAAATCACTCTAGAGAGACAGAGGCTTGAATGTTGCTTTGCTGCATTAAATGTATTGGTGGTAGATTATTATCAAACTTCAACATGCAGTCCATACTCCAAAACAGTCATGGTGAACCTTTTCTGGGCCATGTGCCCAAACTAAAACATCTGGGAGGAGGAGCAATGGGTGCACGCCTGTGGCTCCTTCTCCCAAGCACCCCTTTCTTGGCTTCCAGCTGTGTCAGAGAGGCAGCTGGAAGCCAGGAGAAGGCAGGGAGGAGGAGCCAGAGGTGCGCACCTGTGGCTCCTTCTCCCCAGTGCCATTTTCCAGCTTCTAGCTGTCTCCAAGAGGCAGCTGAAGACCTGGAAATGGCAGGCAGGAGGAGCAATGGGTGCATGCATGCCTGTTTTGGCAAAATGGTGTCATGTGCCACCCATGGCACGTATGCCATAGGTTCACCATCATGGCTCTAAATAAGTGTGCAAATGACTCTTCAGAGTCTTGGCATTTGTGACATATTGGTTTTATACTGTTCCCCTCTTGTTTTTAGAAACAAGCATTCACTGATGTGGCTACTGGATCACTTGGCCAAGGACTTGGTGCTGCATGTGGTATGGCCTACAATGGGAAATACTTTGACAGAGCCAGGTAACTTTCTTGAATACCTTTTGCTTTTTAAAATTGGGGAAAATGTTAAAGAAATGAAGTTTAGCTGAAGTTAAAGAAATGAAGTGTAGCTGTCTGGATCAATGGAGCCCTGGTGGCGCAGTG
>NC_056523.1:61370176-61373098 GCF_019175285.1 Sceloporus undulatus
GGTATATAAATAAAACAAATTATTATTATTAATTATTAATGATACTGTTTTCTTAATGCAGTTCCAAATGTTACTCCTGAGCGCTCACTAGCTATATTTTTAATAACCCAGGTTATGATGGAGCTTTTCTGCTATGTTTGCAGACCCGCCACACAGTTTAGCTAATTATTTTACTATAATGTTCTGCTTCATACAAACTGTGAAATGTGGTCAATGGTTTCAAAACAACTTCAAGCTATAGCTTAATATCTTGTCTTTTTTTGGGGGGGGGGATTCCAGTGAAATAGTTAATTATTAGTAATTAAAGAGGTTTTTTTATTTGTGTGCTCCTACCTTGACATAGGAGCAAACAAACATCATGTGTTCCTGGGATGCTCAGTCATATCTCAGCTTATTAAATTAAGATATGTTCTTCATGATCAGCCTTCTAACCATGGAACAAAGGTATTACAAACATTTTCTGTAACTCTTGAAACACAGTGGTATGCCTGTTTATTCTGTATGTGTGTGTGAGTACATGCATATGTACCTCTGTGCTTCTGTGGGAATAACTTCAGTATTAATCATAGAGGAAGGTGACTTGTACAAAAGCTATCTCCAGTCTTTCGACTGAAGCAAGTTTGTTCAAAGGTTGTTATGGCAACATAGCTCTGTAGAACAAAGGTGGGTAGTAGGAAATATGCTGAAATTTTGTAGATTATAGTGCTATGTGCATTGTGCAACCCCTGGCTTGCTCTAGGGGAGTATTTGGCCAGGATCTAAACCAGTCTTGTTGAAACTGGAATAAAACTATGGTGTAAAAGCAATATAGATATCCAAAGGCATGGCTCCATTGGGGAAGTTGATTTATTTTGCATGACAGTGTTAGTGCATGAAAATCTGGGTTGCTGAGTGAACGTAATCTTACATTGCACACTTCACTTGCTTGAAAGCATTTCTGTGTACAGTGGTTAGTTGATCTTAATGCAGCCTGGCAGGTGGTGTTCATAGAAAAACTTTCTCTGCTTGCCATCGGTACTTCTTGCCTGTTTGCATGTCACACTGGAGAGAAGGCAGTAATTTAGCAAAGTGAGTAAGATGGCTGTAGATATGTGTTGAAAATGAGGTTCTCTATTTACCCCAGTGGGCAAGAGGACAGATATTTCTTGAGGCTATTTATAGGTGAAATGCATTTCAAAGATTTATTCAAAACCCCACTCAGAGGGACAAGGTGAATTCCTCTTTAAATTATTAAAAATTAAGCATACTAAATTTAAAACATTAAAGAATACGGAAGGGAGCAAAAGCAAAAGAATATTACATGCAGGAAAAAGTTAAACATGTAATAAGTACATAGAAAAATACAATTGTAACCATAGACTACAAGGAGAAACAGTTATTACATGCAACAGTTATAGCACAGAAAGAAGATTAGAATTTTTTTCTTGTTACTAAATGAATACAATATGAAACAAAGGCTTCAGATGAAACAAATACTTTCAAACAGAATTGGCAGAAGCCAAAATTATTTCTCTACCAAAATTCTCAACAGTCCAGACTAGTTAAATGCAGCCTGTAATTTTTCCCCCAATCACATAGCACTGTAATCTACAAAATTAAAAATGCGTATGTGCATATTTATCATCTCTTATCTACCTAATTCACAAAAGAAATCCAAAAAAGACTTCTATGGGCTGCCCCATAGATTGCAACTGTAAGGTCAAGAAAATGTTGAGGTGGAAAATTAAGGAGAAAGCTGAAGATGAAAAATAGGTAATTTTTAGGTTAATCTACTCAGAAAAGAAACAAACAGAAAAAAAAAAGAAAAGGGAGGAAAATAAGAAAATGGAAGATAACAAAGTAGCATTAAACAAAAAGAAGACAGCACAAACATTAGGGAAAGATAGTGGGTTTGTCCCCATAATTTGAGACTCGTGTCCAAGTCCAAAAGAAGGTCCTTTCAGAAGGTGTTAAAAAGGTAAGCCGTAGCCCAAAGATCTCAAAACAGGCCAAATCTGCTAATAAAAAATAACGAAAAGAGGAAAAAGAGTTTGTTCCTGTCCTGAAATGGAATGGCGTTTTGTTCTGCCAACATTCTAAATACCTTGATTTCTGAATGATCTCTGTTTCTTTCTCTGCAGTTACCAACTGGAAATTTGGTTCTAGAGTAATGTGCAACATGATGGAGGACCAAACTTGCAGATAGTTTTTATGGGTTGATATAATCCTAGGCCTAAGACTATCCATGGGGCCACACTATTCATGTGCTCCATGGCTTCAACAAGATTTGCCAGCATAATAACTATGTTTTGCTGCTTCTCTGATTCCAGGCAGCTAGGCCTTATGACCCCAGGAAAAATGGGGCCTGCTTTGCTCCTCATTCAATACTGTAAATCAGAGCTTTGCTCCTCATTCTGTACTGTGGCTTCCATGTTAGCCCTTTCTTCCTAGTACCTGAATAGCCCAAACATGACCTGAGTGATATGTCCTCTAACATTAATTACATTTGTATAGTTGCATGGGCTGCTGTTACCAGTTTCATTTCATTTCTGCAGCTACAGTGTTGTAATCAGATTTTTTTCCCTGTCCTTCACTGCATTAGTTTATATGCAGATGTTTGGGGAGATAGACAAATGTGTGCAGAAATAATACAGCCATCCGTAAAATCTCTGAGGAAGCAAGTTGTGCATTAAAATTAAATTTAAAGGGAAGGAGGAATCCTGTCACTTGTAGTTTGCCATAAAATTTTAAGTTTGGGAAAAGGTTATCAAGACCATCTGGAATTGTCTGCTTCTTTATTCCATAAGCCTCCTGAATCTTTAACAATTGCATGTTAGGCTAAAATTCAGCTGTTTGCTTCGCTCATGTGATTACCTGGCATTAAATTTCAATGTGTGCTGGGATAGAACAGGTGCCCTCTATTCCTTTAACTAGGATTTACAG
>NC_056523.1:61373123-61383294 GCF_019175285.1 Sceloporus undulatus
ATCAGAATAACACCGCACACAAACCAGAACCTCTGTTGGAACGTCCTCATAACGTTTCAGCTCTCGGGGAACACATTCGATCTGTACCCTCCTGGAACACATGTGGAACACTTTAAAAACGTTCTGAGAACCCGATGGAACACAACGTGCGGTAACTCAAAGTGTTTCCGTTCTCATCACGTGATGAGAACGTTCTCAGAACCGTGCGATAATCTCCCTGGTCTCTCTAACATTTAAATGCCAGTGTACAAGCCTGCCTCAAGGAGAAATGTCAGTTAAAATGAAATAACTATTAATGATATGTACAGCACATTATTTAAATATTATTTAAAAACGTAATATTTAATTATTATTTAAATCAAATTCATGTCAAACATGCTGTAATGAGGGGTGTCTGAAATTTATTGAACCTGGCACTCGTGTCAGTCTCCCATCCAAGTACTAAGCACAGCTGATTCTGCCTAACTTCCAAGATCAGGCAGGAGATTTTCACACGGGGAATGGGATTGCTCTCCCATTCTTATCCTGACCCGATGAAAGTGATAGCACAAATCCCTTCACAATGAAAGCAGGCTGAAAACCACTTCCGCCGTCATTGTAATAACAGTTCTTCCATTATTACAAAAGACTGGAAATGATGTCTGAAAGCATTTTCAGCCCGCTTTCATGTGAAAGTGATTTGCGTTATCACTTTCACTCATGCTCTCAGTCAGCTGAAGATGGGTTCATGTGTGTTTGCGAGTGAAAGTGGTTCATGCAATCACTTTCACTCACACTTCCTGTCGGTCATTGCCGGGCCATTTGTGAAAGTCCTTCCTGAAGGGACAATGATGCTTCATCCCTAATGTGAGAACTCCAGGTTCTAGTGCCTTAGGATATTTAGGCCTATTACCTTACACAAATGACTTCAAAAGCAGATTTATTATAACAGAAAAGATGTGTTATTTGGGTGGCTATTGCCATGAAGCTGCAGTTACACAAAACTGTTGACTGGGCTAAGCAAGTGAAGGAAGGTGTTGCCATTATTTCATGTGGCTGACCTGAACATCTGAAATGTCTAGAAAAATGCAATGTTAGTATCCTTTTACAGAATAAAAGTCATTTTTACATTAGGCCCATCTGTAAGGAACACACGAGCTATAAGATGCGCTTTAGGTTTGGTTAAGAAAATGTCAATTAAAACATGAAACTTTAACATTAGTGCTATAAAAATATAGGGGGGGGAATTGTTCTCCATAGTTTTCCACAGTCAGAAGTCATGCAATCGTAATACACTTATTTTCATAAAAAGAAGTGAGAAAGGAAACCAAAACCAGGAATTACAATGAAAATAAACATAAAAAGGGAATTACAATTTACAAAGTCTTTCTCTTACATAGAATTTAAAAAATCATTTAAGAAAATAAAATTGTGACTTCTGAATTTTTTTTATCATTGAAAAATATTCTATACTCCATATTTTCCATTTTTCCATACAAAAAGCTTTGAGAAAAAACATATATTTCTTGAATATTTCATCCCCCACCCTCAGCCTTCACATTTCTTTGCTGGTCAGTGTTAGAAGAGAAAATACTGAAACCACATATAAATGCTGGGCGCCCTAGCATGGCAATATTTGTATGCCCTACTTTCACACTACTGAAGGAACAAACTTTCCCTCACATCTTGGGCATGGTTTTATATGTTTCAGAGGTGGGGGGAATAACAAATTCTAACGCATAAAGCTGTGTGCAGAAAACAGTACACAAAACATTCAGAAGTGAATCCTAAACAAATTTTCCCAAATAGGCCCATTTTGTCAGAGGTGCTACTGAAGCCACGTGTTGCAAATCAAACTCTTCCAAGCATAACATATATATTCTCTCAGACTGGTCATAACTGATAGGCACAGCAGTTTCTCTCACAGGCATACTGGAAAATACTGGAAAAACCTAGATAATCAGCGAAAAAAACTAGCTATCACATAAAAGACTAAAGCATTGTTGTCATGCTAGTTTGGTTTACAGAATGAAACACACCTGGGAGCTTTAGGTACATTTTGACGTTGCATTAAATCAGATGACTATGCACATTTCTGATAGGTGGAAATTACTCAAGGAATACTACAGATATTATCAGGGATTAAATGAATAAATGAGTAAAATAAATCAGGTCACTTACATGACAGGCTGTGTAAAAACTCTTAAGTCACAGTATTTTGGTGGATTCTTCTGTTCTCATCTTTTAGTCAGAATAAGCAGCCTTTTGCTTTTATCACATGTGAAATTATACCAGGCAGTATCCACTGCTGTCTTTCTGTCCAGAGAAGGCTCCTTCAGCCAACAGAGGTTTCCATTAATGGGAGGGGTGATAATTCTCACTTGAGCACCCTGCTCCTACATCTGCCTTGGTAGGCAATGCTAGTAACTTCTTGTTCTACACAGTTGGAGCTCAGTCACTACCAGATGTAACAGGGACATCTTATTACTTTTCAGCTTCCTCTACCAAATGTTCCAATTTAACAGCAAGCAGCAAATAAATAACAGATTATCTTTTTAAAATGAGTGCCATGGAGAGAAACATTAAAATGCAAAATATGTGCCTCTTTCTACTGCACATATTCAGAACTTCAAAGATAGTATGGAAAATTATTTTTGAGGGGGGGGACTGTAATTGACTCTGGAAATGTATTAGTTTCAACCATTATCATAAAGTGTCATCTGGTGGATTGATGCAGAACTGCAATTGCAGAAAAACATTTTTTACAGCACAGTTCTAATACTGAATGCATAAAACAGTGTAATCTGAAACCTTTAAATTTGATAGGCTCCTTGTCAGTAGCATTATTGGGATGCAGATTATAGTCTATTCTGAAATCGTGGTAAGGCTTAACACCACTGCCAAAAAACTTAATTACAGTACTTAATTACTATAAGATGGTACGAGAATATTTTGTTCCTAACAGAGAAGGATACATAAAATCATCTGGCCTGCTCTCATGCCTGTAATAGTAGTTAAGAATACATCCATCAGTGAAGACACCATAATTAGCATCCTTTCACCTCTTTGTTTCAAACGCTCTCACACTGCAGCTTCCACAGACCTTGACACTTGTACAGACAACTGAAATTGAATGCTGATATTGAGCAATCTAGTAAGAGTCACTCAAAGGTCTGCACCTGTGTCCTACTAAGAGAATTACTTTCTAATAACAAAGATGGTTAAAAAAAAGTTTTGGATCCCATAATGGTGCTGCAGACTGTACTGAGTTCTTCCAAAAAGAATACTTGTCAATTATTTGGTTCCAACAAGAAATTATTTCTACAATACAAGCCTCATCAATTATCATAGGATAGTTTGGAATACTAATAGTTATGATTACAGAGCAATGACTGTAAACAAGGACTTTATACTGTGATTCTGTGGCAGCACAGAAAACAAGCAGAATGTAGTAATGAATATGAATTTGCTCTCCAGAGTATATTTTGTGTGTGTGTGTGTGTGTTCATGTTGCCTGTTCATTTGTGGTGACCTCATGAATTTCATATGATTTTCTTAGGCAAGGAATACTCAGAATTGGTTTTGCAAGTCCTTCCCCTAAAAAAACATGGTATCGTTGCAGGTCTCTCATCCGAGTACTAACCAGAGCTGACCCTGTTTAGCTTCAAAAACCAGATGGGAGGTGGGTATTTAAGGTTATTTAGGCCACCCAGAGAACATTAGCTAATTTTAAAAGGAAGAATTGTATAGTAAGCCCTTGGTATCCACTGGGCTTTGGTTCCAGGACCCCTATGGATACCAAAATCCTTGGTTGCTCAAATCTGTGGCACAGTAAAATGGCATCCCTTATATAAGATGGCAAAATCAAAATTTGCTTTTAAGAATGTATCATTTTTTAGAATATTTTCAAGCCGTGGATGTTGAATCCATGAATAAAGAACCCATGGATATGGAGGGCCAACTGTAGTATATATTGTTTCCATAATTCACTTAAAAGCTAATTGAATTAAAGATTTCCATTAAAAGCACCGCAACCTTTCAGGTACTGAAACAGTTTCCCACTATTAAGAGTGTGTGCGTAAGTACACTCAATGCTCTTTTCCTCTCCCTATAAGAAACACAAGCATAATGAAACTGGCTTTAAATAACAGAATAAGAGCAATTGCATTATTTGTGGTAGAACTTGGGTTACTTCTGACATTGAATTTAATTAGCTAAAAACATTATATAAACTACATTGTACTAGAATAAATAGGGTGAAGTTTCTATGTTATTTTCCTTTCAGGAATCAAAGCATTACCTTCATCATTTATGGCATCCCAATAATGCTACTGACCTGCATAACTCAATAATTACCATATCCCATCAAAACCAATATCAATGAAGTCTGTTGCTACTAACTTCATCCACTGATTTCAGGTGAATTTAACTACAGCTAACTTCTTGGATTAAATTCCATATAACCATGTGGACTAAAAGGGAGTAAACACTGTATCAAAATCCTGTCTGTGGCATCAGTGAGTTATTAATTTTTTCCATAGTTCTGATCATATGTAACTAGATTTTTTTCCATTGTTCATTTGCTACGTCCATATTTATTTATTTGTTTATACCCTGCACTACATAAAAATGGTCTCAGGGTGCTTACAAATAACATTAAAACAACAAATTAAACAGTTTAAAACCATACAAATAATTTAAATAAACTAAAAACATATTAAACATCATAATGAGTTAAAAAGAGGTTTCAAATATTAAAATATTTATAACTATGTCACCAGTATGTCACCAGTAACTATGTCACCCAAAGACCTTTATGAAAAGGTGCCAAAATTAAATGAATATTGTTGCCAAGAGCATTGAGGTCCTACAGCTGAGAAGGACCTCTCCCATATCCCAGCACAGTGTATTGAACTCACTGGTGCGACACAGAGGAGAAAGTATCCCTCCAGTATCGAGGTCTCAAGCCACTGAGAGCTTTCCAGACTAGACTAGATCTATTGACTTGCCTCCCCCTTACCCTTACCTCATAGCCATCGTTACTGATATTGAAATCATTATTCATATGATTGCTCCCGCCCTCCCCCCTCTCCTTTATAAGACGATCCATTTTTCGCCCGAATCTGCCCGAAATGTTTTTCTTTTACTATACTGTGTTGGAATGTTTTAAATTTTCTTGTTGTTTAATTTCTTTTTAGGGGTTAATTGACATTTTTATAATTGGGGGGAGAGCTGGGGGCTCTGGGGCTTTTAACTGTATTTCTTAAATTGTGTGTTATTTTATTGCTGTAATCCACTTTGATTCTTTTGAGGAAAAAGAGAATTATAAATAAATACTACTACTATTATTATTAGTAGTATTAGTATTAATAAAAAATAAAAAAATAAAATTTCAATGTCATCGCAAGCACCCTGAATTCACACCAGAAATGTATTGGTAACCAGTACAATTCCTTTCAGACCGGCATTACATGCTATGTGGTATTCCAATCAGCAGTTAAGGTGCTGCATTCTGCACTAGCTGTAAAGCACAGCTTCTTCAAGGGCAGACACACATAAACTATATTACAGTTGGTAAATTGGGAGGCTTAGTGGGAAACAGAGGGGCAGAAAGGGGTGGCCAGATGCCACCCCTTTTTGCCCCAGTTGGAGGCCGCAGCAGACAAACATTGCAGCCTCCACGAGGCTTAAAAAGAACCCTCTCCTGACGGGTTCTTTTTCTGCCACATGTGGAGTGCCATTGGCATGCTCACATGGAACGATAACATCCGTGCAGTGCTGCGCCACATGGACATCATTATTGCACACACCATGTAAATGGCGGCACACCAAGATGGCACCTGTGGCACACAATAGGGCTCCAGAGTGTGCAGATGCTCTGCTCTCCTGAGCCCTAGTTTTGGCACCGGTCTTTACTGGGCCTTAGTAACAGAGATGAGCCTCACCCCCTACTGTGGAACACGACCAGATAATCTTGTCAAAGGGGAAAGCTTTACCTTTACTTTTTAATTGGGAGGCTAGCAGTGCATGGACCACTGTGGGCACAGTTACAGAGGTGGATCTAAGAGTCCTCCCAAGCTGTTTCACATCTACTGTTTCAGGTCTGCATCCCCATCCAGGACAGGTTAACACAATTCCTGGAATCACGAGTTGTCAGTCCACAGAGCCTCCATCTTATTGGGATTCAGCTTCAGTTTACTGGCCCTCATCCAGTCCATGACAGCATCCAGGTACTGGTCCAGTACCTGCATAGCCCCAAATTGTTCCAGTGACAAGGAGAAATAGTGTTATCAACATATTGACAGCATCCTGCCCCGAATCTCCTTATGATCTCATCCAACAGCTTAATATAATTATTGAACAGCATGGGGAATAAGATGGAACCCTGTGGCACTAGGAATCCCCAATGCTACTCCATGGAACCAGCCTTCTACATAAGAATAGAACCATTGCAGAATAGTGCCTCCTACTCCCATTCCATAGATCCAGTCCAATAAGATACCATGATCAATGATATCAAAAGCTGCTGAGAGATTAAGAAAAACAAACAGGATATCTCTTCCCCTATCTTTCCCCAGAGTAGGTAATAAATCAGAGCAACTAAGGCCTTAATAATAAGATTTATTTATATTTCCCACCTCTCCCTACAGATCGAGGCAGGATTACAACATAAAATAAAGTACAAAGACACAATAAAAAGTTACAATGATCCCTAGGCCCTCCCACCATTAAAAATAATAAAAATTAAATACAGTTAAAATAATTACATCAATAACATAATCTAAAATAAGCAAGATGGAGTGGACAGTTAAAAGTGGTTAAAGGCAGATGGGGCTATCCTTCTTTGGGAGATCAGTCTGGAAAGGCCCACCGGAGGAGATCCTTTTTTACTGCCTTTTAGAAGGTGTCTAGGGTGGTCATTTCACAATATCGGAGTGACAGAAGAGAAGGTCCTCTGAGAAGCTGTAGCTAATCTGGTCTTCTGTGGCTGGGGTAGATTCTACCTTGAGGATCTGAGAGTGCAGGGTGGGTTACGTAGGGAGAGGCATCCCTGCAAGTAACCTGGATCCAAACCATGTAGGACTTTAAAGGTCATAACCAACACCTTATACTGTGCCCAGAAACTAATTTGCAGCCAGTGGAGGCATTTTAGAACAGGAGCTATATGGTTGAATTTGGATTTGCCAGCAACAAGACCGGCTGCCATATTTTGGACTAATTGAAGTTTCCGAATTTGTCACAAGGGTAGCCTCATGTAGAGCGTGTTGCAGAAATCAAAATGAGAGGTTACCAGTGCATGTACCACTGCTTCTAGGTCCCCCTGGTCCAGGTAGGGTCGCAGGTCGCAACTTGGCCTGAAACTAGACTAAAATGAGTCCAGATGATCAGTTTCCTCCTAAAGTGCCTAAATTTCCCAGCTACCTTAACCAAAAAGGGGATATTTGCAATAGGGCAGTAGTATATGCAAAATAATAATAATAATAATAATAAAAATAATTTGTATTCCGCTTTTTCCCAAAGGAATCAAAACGGATTCCAACAGTACAATTAAAACATCCAACAGTTAAAAATTACAATTAAAAAACCCCCAAACCCCAACCCTCCCTCCAATCATAAAAATAGTGATCAACCCATAAAAAGAGATTAAACATCCACATTTAAAACTGTCCAATGGGAATACACTAAACATTTTGGGAAGATTAGCGCAAGAAATGAGGGGGGATGGGGGGATGGTATCAATCAATTTTGATATCGGAACAATAGAGGTATCATTATAGGGGAGAGGCAAGTCTAATGGATCTAACTCAGTTTGGAAAGACCTGCTGGAAGCAATCCATCTTAATAGCCTTTTTAATGGCTTCCAAGGTAGTAACATGGCGGATTTCATCCGGCAGGCCATTCCAGAGCCTGAGAACAGCTGATGAGAAGGTCCTCTGGGTCACCATTGAAAGTCTAGTCTTCTTAGGTTGTTTTTTAAAAAAGCCAGAATTCCCAGAGGACGGAAGTGTGTGGGGTGGATTGTATGGAAGTAGGCGTTCCCACAAGTAGTCAGGATCCAACTACCAGGGATTCTCTGAGTCCAGGGGGTCTTCTTCAGGTGAGGGTGCACCACCACAACTGGAACTCCCCCTGAAATACTGAGGCATTCACCACACCCTGGACCTGCCCAATTAATCAATTCCTGCTATATTTTATCAGCCAAGATGAGCAAGGGTCACTACTTACAAGGTAGTGGACTGAAGTGCTTCAGATATCTTGTTCGCATCATCTAGCCTGAGCAACTGGAACTGATCTGATGAAAATTGACCTGATGGTCAGTTTTCCTCCTTAGGCTCTGTAGTAAGTGTGGTGATCAAGTTCAAAGCAAATACAAAGAACTTTCTCCTCAAAGTACCTAGCAATTTTTTCATAGCAGATAGTCATGGGTTGCATAGCTTATCTCTCTGGGCCTACATCCAAATGACTCCACACCATTTGAAATAATCATACTGGATGGGAAGCTCACAATACAATCCTACTTGGATAGTAGTTGTAGTAGTAGGCCTGCCTCACTGCTACATAGTAGGCACAACAAACAGTCTTGATTTCCAATCATATTTGCTCTGAGACCTACACTTAGGGTTGCCATATCCCGCTGGTGGGCGGGACTTTCCCGGTTTTGGGCGGGGCCACACGGTCCCGCCCTGGTTTGGCCCCGCCCACTGGATTTCGCCCACCCCTGGGCTGAGGGGAGTATTCCCTCCCTGCCTTAGCCCCGCCCCCGTCACCACAGCAGCGAGGGCAGGGCCCAGGCCTAGGGAAAGCCTCCCTGGGAGGAGTATTCCCTCCCCGCCTTAGCCCCGCCCCCGTTGCCACAGCAGCGAGGGCAGGGCCCAGGTCCGGGACTCCTATTCAAATGTAGGACACAAAAAATTGTGTCCTACATTTGAAAATTTTGTCCTACATTTGTCCCGGTTTGGAGGTCTGGACCTATGGCAACCCTACCTACACCAGCTGCAGCCAGGGAGATTTTCATACCAGGGCCAGTTCAGCAATAATCACGATGATGAAAGCTAACACAAAAGTAGTGCTACAGCGCTTGGTATTTTCTCAGTCATGCAATCATGTTATTGTGACAGTACCATATAATAGCGTGATTGTATTTCTCATACATCCATTAATGAATCGTTAGTACACTGGAATTGATTGTTTCATGCATGCAGCATTTTGGTGCACGTCTTGAAATCATGTTTGCATCCCGCACAGAAAAAAAGACAACAAAATAAAATTTATTTCTTCACCACATTGTTTTAATCAATTATAAACAAAGTTGTGCCCCATACCTCAAAAAAAGACTGAAATCCACTGCAAAACCAAACCTGGCAAGGAGAACAGATTGCCTCCACTGCAATGCTTTCTGGGTATCCCTTGCTGCTTCTATAATAGCATGAATGAAGTGCGATTAACTTTTGCACTCTCACAATCATGCTTCATTTGTGCTATTGTGAAGCCATTCATGGGATTTCTCCATGAATAGTTTGTTGCTGCAGCATTCCTGGTTCTTACCGGGATAAATCCTGGATAAGCGTGACGTCATCTGAAAATCTTCCATGCAATCGCACAATTTAGCCAGGATTATGTCTTTTTCTTCCCCCTTTCCCCCTGTCTGATAATGTCCCTAGCTGTTGTCCAGCTTTCTTTATTGCCTGTAGGTTTTCTGTAAACTAAGATGAATTGCAGGATCCACTACACTGGAATGGGCACTTAGAGAGTGATTGTATTCATAGTCCTTTCCACCTCTCCATTCCGTAGTGAGCCCAAGGCCTTGATAGAGTTGCCAGCCCTGTCAGCTGGAAAATCCCCCAAAGCATTCAAGAAAACATCAAATTCTCTAAGTCAGTGGTTCTCAAACAGTGAGGCAAGACCCTGGGAGGGGGGACAAGAGTTGCTCAAGTGGGCCACGAGACTTGGATGCAATACTGAATTTACTTAAAATTGTTCTTATTTGAAAAATGTTATTTCCTTATAAAATATTAAAGCATGAATATATATAAATATGCAAATGAAAATGCACACACTAAATAAACAGAATATTTTTATTCATATACTACATCAAGTGGAAGAGGGATGCATTGTCTGCATGTAGATGTAAAGGGAGCGTCCCAAAGGTGAAATGTTTGAACACCACTGCCATATGTCTCTGGGGACAGAC
>NC_056523.1:61383394-61544796 GCF_019175285.1 Sceloporus undulatus
GAGACCAGGCTTTGAATCTCTGCTTAGCCAGGAAAACCTATTTGGTGACCTTGGGCAAGTCACACACTCTCAGCCTCAGAGGAAGGCAGAAGGAAACCCCTTCTAACAAATTTTGTCAAGAAAACCCCATGAAAGGTTTCCTTGGGGTCACCATAAGTCGGAAATAACTTGAAGGCACAAAACAACAATAGTTAGCAATTCTACTGACCATATGCATATAAAAACAGGGTGCCCTCTAGTGATTAATTCCACAGAGCTGTATTGTGAAATACAACATTTACAAGTAAAGATTGGTTTATTTTAGGACCTGAATTGATAGACTCAGTGGTCTTTAGTGTTTATCTTAATGCAGGACTTGGAACATTCACATACCACTTATGATTATGAATAACAATATCAACAAAAATGCAGCCTGTCTCTAGTTCTTTCTATCAGGGATCTTGTGGCAGTGCCCAGTAAATGTGTGTGTGCACCTTCAAGTTGCCTGTTGACTTACGGCAACCCCATGGATTTCACAGGCTTTCTTAAGTATGGAATACTCAGGTGTGTTTGCCAGTACCTTCCTCTGAAATATCGCCTACAGCACATTCTAAATCTCCCTTTCCTTTCTGGGGGAGATGGAGCCAAGGAAGTAAATTGTTTGTCATAACATGTTGCAGAAGTGACAAAGATACTATTCTGAGGAGTCACTAACAAACCAAAGGAAATGAGACCAAATATTTTAGGGTAGATAAAAGGATGTGGCAAAGCTAAACTTAAGGAAATGGTCATGTCATCTTCTGTTTTTGGTGTTGAATTTTCCTTGCCCCATTTTCCTTGCTCATCAAACATTCATGAACATTCTTTTTTCTTTCTTTCTTTCTTTCCCTAAGCTCACATTTGCCATGTTCATAAATTACATGGCAAGTCAGACCTTTCAGTTTGATCTCTGGCGGATTTGCAAAAAACGTGGCTCTAATTTTCATCCTTTTTTTCCATCTTTTTTTAAACCTCTATCTCCCTTGCTCCCTTGTGTATATCATTCAGCTGGGGTAACTAAATGGAATTTCTAGAAAAGCATTTTAAAGTTTAATGTAGTATCCTTTTTTCATTGGCTATTGCAGTAAGCTTTTTTTTTACAACTACTATTTATAGAGACTACAGATTGTCCAAAATCTTTCACATACACTCTTTAAGTTATGCTTACTGTGTAAAAGTATGTCAGTGTTATCATCTCCATAATACAGTAATGGGGTTGCTGGAGCTCTTAGAGAATGCAGCCAGAGCTTTTATATCTAAAGAGAAATCTGAACTGGGACTTCACATTTAGCCATTTTGCTTCATTGTATGCCTGTGTTGCCTATTCTGCATGAAACACTATCTATCTGATTAATTATTTTATATCCAGCTTTTTTCCTAATATAGACCAAAGGTGGCTTACAATATAAGTTAAAATAATATATAGCTAAAACAACATATAATTGTTGTTGTTGTTGTGTGCCTTCAACACATTTTTGACTTACGGCAAATCTACCATGGGCTTTTATTGGCAAATTTCTTCAGAGGGAGGTTGCCAATCTGAGGCTGCGAGAATGTGACTTGCCCAAGGTCGTCCAGTGGGTTTCATGGCCGAGTGGGAATCAAACCCTGTTCTTCAGAGTCATAGCCCAACACTCAAATCACTATGCCACAAAGTTTAAAAAAATAACAATCCAATTACAACTTCTAAACATCTGAAGAAATAGATTTATGTCAACAAAACCATAGGCTGCTTCTTTCTCTCCATTTGTCTCAAATGTGCTATTTATTGTTATATTTTTACTTCATTTATATGCTGCCTTTCTTCCAGAATTTATTATTCCAGAAATAATAAATTACAACAAAAAATTAAAAAATTAAAAATTCCCTATCAAATACTATAGAATCAGTTAAAAGCTATACAAACTTTTTTTTTAAAATCCATACATCTGAATAGAAACCTTCCTTGCTTAACCATTAAAATGTCTTTGCCTTCTGGCAAAATAAATCCCTTTTCATACTGATTCAGATTAGCAAAGCTATGTCTCTGAACATTTGAAACAGTTAAAAAATATTCAAAGCACAATAAAACATGCAACACACAACGTTAAACAATCCTGCCACCACCAATGAAAAGCTGATGGCCTGTTTATATAAAAAGCTCCCTCCAGCACTGTATTGTTGGATCTGCCTTTTGACCAGGAACACCTAGTACCAAATTGATAGCTATGTAGATGTCAAGCAAGCCTTCGTGGGGAGGCAGTCCAAAGGCAGGAGCCAGTACTGTGAAGGGTCTGACTTGGGTTGCTTTTGATATTGGACTTGCTCTCAGAAAAGAGCCTAAGATCCAAAACATACTGCAGAAATAATCCAGTTTCAGACTGCTTTGACTGCTTTTGCTCAATGCTAGGGAATCTTGGGAACAGTAGTTTTGTGAGATATTTAGCCTTCTCTATCAGAGACCTCTGGCACCACAAGATTCCCTACCACTGAGCCAGGCCAGTTAAAGCAGCCTCAAACTGGATTATTTCTGTAGTGTGTTTTGGACACTAGATGTAGAGCTCAGCCTGCCTGCAAATGGCTATCGAAGAAAATAGTTGGCACCAGGTGATATAGAGCTACAGCGGTGAGCACTTTAAATTAAATTAGAGGTGAATAGGGTGCAAGTGAAGCTGCTTCAAAACAGATATACTGTACTCCCACTTTTTCTGGCCTGTTCACAGGCTAATAGATATATTCTTAGCTGACTGCAGTTTCCAGACAGTACTGAAATACTGAAATAATCCAGACTGTATATTAACTGGATACATGGATAACTGTGGTTGAGTTAAATTCCATAGATTAAGATGGTTTACCACAATAATATGAAATCATAATTGAAATATGAAACATAATTCAAATATCAAACATATGCAGGTAATATAAACAATATATATAAAGTGAAAAACATGACCCAGGTCAGACAAGTGCCTGCTGGAATAAATTGGTTTTACACCCTTTCTAGAATGCAGTAATGGAAGAACAGCTTTTTTCCAAGGAGACTTGTCAGAGACAAGGTCTTGCTTTTCAGAGTTTGATTTTCATATTTCATTTAATAAAGGGACACTTTATGGGGGTCTGAACATCGTAAGACGGATAGTACATGCAGTTGGTTCAGGGGAATGGCTTCAAAAGTAAGCAGCAGTTTCCTGAGTGGAGCCCAGAAGTTGCCAGGCAATGGCTGTAGAACTGAAATGAATGTGCTTTCATCACTCTGTATCTGTCAGGAAACAAGCAACAGTATTCAGCAGCAGCAGGAAGCAACCAGCTGCAGCTTCTGAAGCATCTTCAAGGGCAACCCTTCTTAAAGGGCATAATTTTAGCTTCAGCCTCTTAATTTTACCTGTGTGATCATCCTCCATATGCAAGATTCTAACAGAGGCAGGTGCCCTTCCATGCATAATCTTAGGACTCACCTATGAAGTCTTGGGAAAAGTAATTTAAAAATATGGAGTCAAAGCCAAGAATGTTTCCTGTGTTATTTCTCCATTACTTCAGATTGCAGTAATACTTGAAGGAGACTCCAATAATGGCATTGGTACAAGAGTAGGTTAGTGTGGAGGTAGGGTTTACTTTAGTTGTCAAGGTCCAGGACTATATAGGAATCAAAAGGAAAGTACAGTTGGCCCTTCTTATCTATGGATTCAAGCACCCACAGCTTCAAAATATTCAAAAGAAGTATACATTCCAAATAACAAACCTTAATTTTCCATTTTATATGCTCTGCCATTATATTTAATGGGACTTGAGCATCCAGACCCCAGTGGATAACAAGGTCCCACTGTACTTCTGCTTCTGATTATGTAGTCTGTTTGATTTCTCTATTGGCCATTGGGTCATGTTCATGTCAGCTGTTGGGTTGCTTGTAGAAATGTTTGTGACCAATAAACTGTTGGCCTTGTAAAATTCAGTCATTCTTTTCCTGGTTCATTGTTTGATCCAAGACAAAAAATTTTTTCCTACAATCTTTGATTCTGCTCTGTTTCCAATTTTTCCCTTACCTAGTATGTCCAACCCTTAGCACAGTACCTCCATTTGCCCAAGATTATATTAATAGGGAAATCCTGCTCCTTCTCCTTTCCCTGAGATTCATCCAATATTGCGCAATATTGAAAACACAAGTGCCTGCATAAACATGCACACACAAAGCTAATAAGGGACAAATACTGGTAAGATGTGTACGCTGCACATCAAAATGTGTATGCTGCTTAAGAGCTCCAGAAAGAATTGGTTACATTTAAAAGTTTTTGTACTCTGGGAGCCTACCCATACACATACCCAGCATCAGCTCAAGATGACTAGAAGATGAATACCACACTGGAGAAGAATTTTAATATGTTGCTGGTTGAGCAGTTCATCTATGTGAGTAAAGACTTTTCAAAGAAAAAAAATTCTGTTCAGAGACACATAAGCATTATTTATATCTAAATTGACTCAGAATTTTACTGACGGTTGTTCTGCTCATTTGTCAGCACTACACTATAGTTTGTTAGATAAGTGAAGTGAAGCAACTTATTTTTCTGCTTGGTATTTTCTGATTGCAATATAATGGGTTGGATCCAGGTTAAGTTAGTTGAATTTAATTGCCACTCAAGTCAATGGAACTTAAGCCATGAGTTACTATCACACTGATTTTTATTTGAAATGTATTCTTTGCCTAATAAAACCCTATGAAATTCATGGGGTTGCCAAAAGTTGACATATGACTTGAAAGTGTGTGTGTGTGCCTCCCCCCCCATGTTTGACTGACTTAATTGGGATGTAACCCCACATCAATTGATGCCAGAATAAATGTAGCACACAAGTCCAGGACCTAATTATATATTTCAAATTCCTCTTGTCTTGATTCTCAGGACAGTGTAGCTAGAAAGATATAGCATGTAATATAATATGATTTTCAACGGAAGTCCCTGGGGCATGCAGAGAAAGTGCAAACTGCACCAGGTGACACCCTGGGGAGGGTGGGGTGATATACCCGGTGGGACTGGCACAGCTGCTGGGCAAGTGAGAAATGGTGTCATCTCCCTTTCTTGCTTGTGCAGCAGCAGTGTCAGATCCAGAACAAGCTGCTGGGATACTGCAGCAGCACACCTCATCACTGGCTGCTGGGTGTGTGTGTGCAGTGCCTTTCATTCCGGGTCTGGCATAGTTGCTGGGTGAGCAGCAATGCCGGACTGGAACAGGCTGTCAGGAGACTGCAGAAGAAGGGCTCATGCATACATCTGTTCTGGCTTCTTCACTGCTATGACTCTCTTGGCCAAGGAAGCCAAGGCAGTAGAGAAGCCCAAACAAGAAGCACCTCCCTCCCTTCTGTCCCCTCTCACTGCTACCTCGCCACCTCCTGGGTGGGATTGTTGTTGTTGTTGTTGTTTTGTGCCATCAGGTCATTTCTCACTTATGTCAACACTATTGACAACACAGGAGGTTCTTGACAATATTGGTTCAGTTTGCCATTGTCAGCCTCTGAGGCCACTCAGTGCCTGAAGTCATAGCCCAACAGTGAAACTGCTATGCCATGCTGGCTCAATAGGGTGGGATAGAAATAGTTTAATTATATTTTAATACATAAAAAATAAAATTAGACTGATACTTTGAACTGAGACTAGAAAGACAATGCTTACCAGTGTACACAATATGGAATTAGTATTTCATGTTCTGATTGCCCCTTATCAACAGCACAGGGAGACGTAACTGCAAAGGAAGACAAAGCACCACAAAATGTAGGACATTAGAAAATAAAATAGCAATAGCAAGTACATTTTTATACCGCTTATCAGTTAAGTAGCATTCCCTAAGTGGTTTGCAATGTATAAGCCAATTTCCCCCAACAAGCTGGGTACTCAATTTACTGACCTACGAAAGGATGGAAGGCTGGATCAGCCTTGGAGACCTCCTCTAGGACTGAACCTACAATGTTGTGGCTGCAGTACCAGCATTTAATCACTGCGCCAACAGGGCTCCTAAAAGCTAAAAACACTAATATAAATTCATGCTCCTTAGTTATGCTCAAAATGGGGGACATTTTAGAATTCTTCCTGGGCAGGAGGTTGAAATGTAGGACATATCCTGGTAACAGGACAGCTGCATTCTGTACCAGTTTAAGTTTCTGGACTTCTTTAATGACAGTAGTCTAACCTGAATGTATCTAAACTTGGGTAATTATGCCAATGTCTGACTTTTCTAGATATTGCCACAGGTGTTGTACCAGCTAAAGCTGGTAAAAGGCATCCTATACATGGATGTCATCCTCACATAGAATCCAGGAGAACCCTCAACCTTTAAATTTAGTTCTTCAGGAGCCCTCCTGAATTCAGGACTGGTTGTCTCCCTTTATCCAAATCAGCCAGCTTTCTCTTATCTGGATTATATCTTAGGCCTGTTACAGACAGCCAAAATAAAGCTGCTTCGAGTCACAGTGGAGGTAGTGTTTCAAATGATGCATGCATCTTAAGAGTCCAGAAAAGCCCACACCAAGCCTGCTCCAGTCCTTAGGGCTTTGGTGCGACTTCTGGACTCTTAGGACTCATGCATCATTGAAACACCTTACCTCCACTGTGACTCGAAGCAGCTTTATTTTGGCTGTCTGTACAAACCCCTAGTTTGTTCACATTCACTCATTCAAAAACAATCTGCAAATGCCCATTTAAGAGTTTGAAAACCTCCCTGGCAGTAGGCAAAAACAGTAGATCCCAGCACCATCTTCTAAAATTGACCCTCGCACCACAGCATTGCAATTTTAGTCATTCTGTAGAATGTTATTATTGTTAAGAACAAGCTCATAGAACTGGAAACCTAACCTCCACATCTAAAAGCTTCTAACTTCTGTTTTTTTATGCTCAATAGCTTACAGAAGTAAGTAGCTTGATGCACACTTTCAACCAGTCTTTATGTTTTGTGGGTGAGATTATTATTAAGAGCAATAAAGTGCTCTTATTTCTCCTAGACTAAGTGGTTGTTAGGTTAGGACTGCATGAAAAAGATAAGGATGCATAGATAGTTTAGAAGGGAAAAGTGACAGTGGGCCTTTTCATATTAAGCAGATATAGAGTTATGCTTACACTGTAACTTCCATAGCTGCATCCTATGGAATCCTGGGTTTAGTAGATTGATGAAGTATTAGAGTATTATAAAAAAAAAAGAAAGAAAGAAAGAAAGAAAGAAAGAAAGAAAGAAAGAAAGGGAGGGGGTTACTAAAGGGGTTTTTAGAAAAAAATATTTGGCAAATAATTCTAAAGTCCTTCTCTAAAGCAAAGCCCAGGATTCCACACATGGAAGCATGATACTTAAAATGGAATCACGGTGGCAGAATTGTGTTTTGTAAATGGGCTCAAAGTCTGTCTTGTGTTTGTACAAGATTTGAGATCCACCATTCAATAAAAATGTAGATTTGCAGAAACAAAGATTTTGTTGCTATGTGAGTTGACATTTTATTGTTGATTTATGGTGATCATAAGGCAAACCTATCATACGGTTTTCTTGGCAAGTTTCTTTAGAGGGGGTTTGCTGTTGCCATCCTCTGAGGCTGAGAATGTATGAATTGCCCAAGGTCACCCAGTGGGTTTTTATTCTCATGCGGGGAATTGAACCGTGATCTCCAGAGTTGTAGTCCACATCTTATTACCTGTCTTTTATTGCCGTTTGTTTCCAGTTCCCACATAACCAAGAAGGGGAGTGGCCTTTGCCTGCACTGACATCTCTCCAGACCATCTTAACTGACAACAGACGTAACATCTGAGACAAAATGTAGGCCTGTGACTGTAACATTGCCAACTCTTCTAGAACATGGCCACATAGCCTGAAAAACCCACAAAAAACATGGATGCTGGCCATGAAAGCCTTCGACTTCACATTGCCATGTTTCTTCTCTTGTGTATTTTGTAACGTCTTTGCCTCATGAAGAAACCAGTGAAGCTTTGAAAACTTGCTTATTCATTTTGGTTGGTCGATAAAGGTATTACTCTTTTGTGGATTTTGGATTTTGCTACATGGCCAACACAGCTACCCTAAATACAGTTTATCCTTTGTTATCTAATATACATGGACACTATTCCAGCCAGTTCTAAATAAAATCTGCCCAGTTTCAGTGTTCTGTACAATTCTGGAATACCTTTTGTTTTAAATGAAGATGTAGCTATGTGGCTAGTACGGTATATACTCAATGTAAGTCTAGAAATAGTAGTCAAAAATTGACCCCCCAAAAATCAGAGTCAACTCATCCACAGGTCAATGTAAGTATTTTAATTCTGATTTTAAAATAGGAACCACTGCCTGGTGAAAGGCAAGAGTGTAATCAGTCTTGCAAGTGCTGACCTCTCTCTACTCTCTCATCTATCCATTGTTTAGGGTGAGCACAAACAGTTATCCCTGCTAGTATTTGTAAATTTTTGGCATTGTTCCCCTTTGTTTCACCCTTTAGATCCTTTGTTACATGACCCTAGGTTTTACTCTTAACTTATAGACAAGTCATATCAAAATCCATAATTTTGACCTCAAAAGCTGCCCTCGATTTATACATACGGTCAATTTACAGGAGTATATACATTAGTCTATAATTTCCAAACATAGCATGCCCTGAAAAGTGGCTTCATGTCAAGGGCAATCGGGGTGATGGAGGAGGAGGAGAAGAAAGAAGGAGCCTTGAGAAAGGGTGCCAAGGGCAATCGGGGGTGATGGAGGAGGATGGAGCAGGAGGAAGGGTACCAAGGGCAATCGGGGTGATGGAGGAGGAGGAGGAGAAGGAAGGAGCCTTGAGGAAGGGTGCCAAGGGCAATTGGGGTGGAGGAGGAGGAGGAGGATGGAGCCTGAGGAAGGGTGCCAAGGGCAATTGGGGTGACGGAGCAGGAGGAGAGGAAAGAAGGAGCCTTGAGAAAGGGTGCCAAGGGCAATCGGGGTGACGGAGGAGGAGGATGGAGCCGGAGGAAGGGTGCCAAGGGCAGTTGGGGTGACGGAACAGGAGGAGGAGAAGGAAGGAGCCTTGAGAAAGGGTGCCAAGGGCAATTGGGGAGATGGAGGAGGAGGAGGATTGAGCCGGAGGAAGGGTGCCAAGGACAATCGAGGTGACGGAGCAGGAGGAGGAAGGAGCCAGAGGAAGGGTCAAGTTCAGGGGAGGCATGGTCAGAGGGAGGGCAGAGAACGGAACAAGTCTCCCTCTTGCACCAGGCAGCTGTCTCTCTCTCTTTTTATTTTTTATTTTTGACGGACTCTGCGAATGATTTTTGGGTGATACATATAGATAGAATGTGTGTGTCCTTGTTCTACATTTTCCTTTCATTTCCTCTTGCTCTTGGAACGGCAGCCTCACTTTGCAAGAGGCTTATTATTATTATTTTAATATTTGAATGCTACAATATAGATAGAATGTGTGTCTACTTATGTTACATTTTCCCTTTCATTTGCTTGCTCCTGGAACGGCAGCCTCACTTTGCAAGAGGCTTTATTTTATTATTTTCTTTTTTGTTTAAAATGTGAATGCTACAATGTGAATGTTTCAAATGTTTCCCTTTCATTGGCAAATTGATACATGAGTGAATGCTTTTGCTACACACAACACACACACACACATCCCTGGAGGTTTTTAAATGTGACAGAATATGTGCACTCTGCTGCCGGTGTTTTTAAAAAAAGGAGGGGGGAAGCACCCATTCTGTTGGCCAATTGCTGTAGGAAACTTCACCTTTGACGAAAGCGGAAGTGAATTTGATTGACAGCAAAGGAACCTTCATTTAAAACCGGTACCGCAAATGTGAACTCTCTGCAAAGAGCTGCAATGTTATTCAGGGGTAAATAACCTCAATTAAGGTAAATGATAGTGGGTACTTGATTCCGGAGGGATTCGGGGGGGATCCGAATCTGCCCAGTTCCACCCAGGGCAAATAGGTGAGTGGGAATGGGGCCTTAGAGAGGTGTTCTCTCAGGTAAACGATTTTTTTTTAATTTGTATTTTTTTTACTTCCAAGGAGATCTTGTGCCCCTAACTCTAGCAAATGTGGAGGGCCCACTGTATATCAAAGATGCCAAACTGGCTAGTAGTTTTCATGCAGGCAGACCTCTTTCCTGAGTAAACATTTAGTAACTCTGTAGTGGGAGGACAGGGCTAAGAGAGAGGGGCAGCAGTGCAGTGTTTGTTTTCTTTTCCAAGACTCTGTGTGTGTGGATACATGGATGACTGCTCACCCTTTTGCTTCATTTAAAACAAAAATGTATTTATTCATTTAATACATTTATATACAGTCTTTCTCCCAATAATGGAACTCAAGATAGCAAACAACATTTTAAAGCAATACAGATTAAAAACACTACAGAAGTTAAATGAGAGTATAAAATATACAGTTAAGCAACCATTTATTTATTTATTTAAACAATTAAAATATTAAAATACATTAAAAGCAATAAAAATAAAAAACCTCAAAGCCAGTACAACAAAGCATTAAAAGCTTAACCTCAACAGTTAATTTTTTTGTCTCTAGGCATTTTGGGGATTGTGGGTGATAGAGTGCATGCAGTGGTTGTGTGTGTTGTGTGCTTTCAAGTAAATTCTGTCTAGTGGTGATCCTAAGGCAATCCTATCATGGGGTTTTCTTGGCAAGATTTTTCAGAGGGGTTTTGCCATTGCTTTCCCCTGAAGCTGAGAGGGTGTGACTTGCCCAAGGAAACCCAGTGGATCTCCATGGCTGAGTATGGATTTGAACCCTGGTCTCCAGAGCTGTAGTCCAATGCAGGCTCACAGCTTGGATGTGCTCCTGGACTCCACTCTGAGCATGGACTCTACTCTGTGCACCAGCTGCACCCATTCCTTAAGACATCATATCTGGTTACAGTGACACATGCTTTGGTTACATCCCATTTGGTCTACTGCAATGTGCTCTACGTGGGGCTGCCTTTGGAAACTGTTTGAAAATTTCAGCCAATTACAGGGAACGTATAACTCCTGTATTGAAACAGCTTCACTCGCTACCAGTTTGTTTCCAAGCACAATCCAAAGTGCTGGTCATGACCTATAAAGCCATACACGGCTTAAGTTCAGACTATTTGAGAGACTGCATCTCCCCAAACAAACCAACTAAAGCCCTAAGATCCTCAGGAGAAGGCTTTCTCTCAATCCCACCACTATCCCAGGTTCACCTGGTGAGGACATGAGAGAGAGCCTTCTCAGTAGCTGCTCCCACCCCTTCCATGGGAGACTAGGCTGGCTTCCTCACTGCTGGCCTTCCGCCAGCAGGTAAAGACATTTTTATTTAAACAGGCCTTTTAAGATCTTGCAGGCTTGATTTTATTGAGGGATGAGGAGGTTGGTTTTAGAATCAGAATCACAGTGTTGGAAGAGACCACAAGGGCCATCCAGTCTAATCCCCCTGCCATGCAGGAACTCTCAGTCAAAGCATCCCCGACAGATGGCCATCCAGCCTCTGCTTAAAGACCTCCAAGGAGAGAGACTGCACTACACTCCGAGGGAGTTTGTTCCACTGTTGAACAGGAAGTTCCTCCTAATATTGAGATGGAATCTCTTTTCCTGCAGTTTGCATCCATTGTTCCGTGTCCTGTTAGTTTACTATTTTTTGTATGGAAAATTAAAAATTTTATATTTGTAATTTTAAATATTTTTTTATTTTAATTGTACGATTTTAATTGTTGTTTTAGAGTGTTTTATATATGTTATTAGCTTTGAGTCCCACTTTGGGAGAAAGGTGGGATAACAAACAAACAAACAAATAAATAATAAATTCTCAGACCACCACACCAGCTGTTGGAGAGCCTGATTTAAGGACCAAAGACATGAATGGCTTGAGAAACAAAGTCTCTGTCTCTCTGGCTTTGCTTCGCGAACAAAGATTCAGGAAGGATGCATCCCGCGCTTTGTACAAGCGCGTTGGTGACTAAAAAGGCCAATCCGGGACACACAGGTCCGGTTGCAGAATGCACAGCGGAAAGTCTCCTTGGGTGATGTTTCCAGGTTGTGGTTCTTTCTGCGTTGTCGTTTCTCTTCGAGACTCATTCGCCGTGAGCTTTCAAAAAAGGCTGCAGCATCGTGGATAGTGCGTCTCCATAACCACCTCTCTGAAAAGCTGTCATCTATTCCTAGCCATGCTGTCTCCCACTGTGTGCTGTAGTGTTACTGCTTTAAGTAGTAATGGCACTAATTCCAATACCTTTTAGTGAAATCATCAATCCAGTTCAGTCCCATAGGATGTTATTGATATGAGAAGCTTATATAAGCTTTGTCAGAGGAAAGGGTTGCCCTTCAGGCTTGTGTAGGGCAGTAGGCTTAGTTAGACACATCTGCTCCACCTAATTTGGTTTTACATTTGTATGGTACAATGCTCTACTCTTTGGCCCTGGGAAGTTTGGAGTTGTTTTGCATTTTAATGAACACCATAGTAAATCTCTTCTCTGTGGCAGCATATTCTGTATGGAAGTGATAGCATTTTAAATATATATACATATTTGCCAAATACCTGAGTTCAAACACAATCACTGGTCCACATCAGTGCCTTATTTCTCTGCAGACATTAACTTGCATGGATTTGTCCTCATGTAGTTTGTAAAAAGATTTTTAGATGCTTCCTCTTCAAATTGGAGTTCTACCACAGTGGTTCTTACTCAAGTGAAGTAGTATTTCAGTTGTTCCTTGGAGAGGCTAAATACAGCTTATGATTATTTCTTAGTTTAGGAGCTGTTGGATATGACATCTATATTAACATATTGTACAGTTATTCAATCTGAAAGCCAAGCTGAATTTATTTTTGAAGAAGATAAGATAGAAGCTGTAAAATAAATAAATAAATAAATAAATAAATAAAAAGATAAATAATCATCTTATTATTTATCTTTTTATACAGTGCTCCATTTAAGGATCTGAAGCTTTAAAACAAGACACAAATTTGCTTTAAGTCAGACCATCTTAAGGCAAATTTGTGTCTTGTTTTAAAGCTTCAGATCCTTAAATGGAGCACTGCGGAGCATCTTTATGTAGTGCTTTCTCATACTTAATAATAGGCAAAAGCAACGTCCAGAGAGCATTCTTGGAGATCCTCTGCTTTTTTGGAAGTTTTACAACTTCTTCAGGTGAGACCAGATATCTTGTGTATGGCAGATATTTAGTGACAGGATATTAATGGATAAATAATTATTAAAAAAAAAATGTTTTTGTATGATTACAACACAAATTTTAAAATCTGTGTTGAAACCTAGGACTCTCTGTGTATTTCATTCTCTGTCCATACACTCCCAAGCATTTATCCAGTGCCCACAAGCACAAGAGCTGATTTGTTTGTTTGCAAAGGATTGGGGAGATAGTGAATGCAAAGTGTGCAATCTAAAATGAATGGTTTCAGCTGGCTTTTAATGGAAGCACTGAGTACTCAGTAGATATAGCCTTGCCTAATGAAGTTGATTGTTCCAAATAGGAACTCCATTAGATGCCAGATGTGGGATGGGACATGCTGTTTATTCCCAAATCTGTGTTTTTCCTCTTTTTTTTTTTTTTTAATAAAAAAAACTTCTTCATGTGGCTGGCTAACTGAATGGCTTTAACTGATTTCTCCTTTGGAAAAGAGAATCTTAAGCGTGCATTTGTTACTACCAGAAACACAAAATACAGTTTTTACTTAGAGCCCTTGATATAAGAATAGTGATGAGCCTATTTCTCCAACAATTTTGTCCTCTCTGTTATTTCAGATGTTTGATAACTGGCACAAAGAACTCTCTGTGGACATGCAAATAAAACACTTTTTCAGGTGTCCCAGTTCTTGATGACGTGGGATTGTAGTGGCAGCAGTTGCTTTAAACACCCTCCTCCTATGCATTCAAGCCAGATCTATATAGGCATTAAAAATAACCCTGGTTCATCATCATAGTGAAACAACTGACATCTAAAGCAAACATAGGCCTGATCCTAGTAGTAATAGTAAAACACATTTCCTTTCCCTTGCTCCCAGCACCCATTCAGCCGCCCTTCAAAGCTTGTCTCTGTTCAGAAGCAGCATTTGTCATCCAAGGAGCCCCCTCCCCTTTTCCACATTTATTTCCATGGTAACCCTTTTAAGGCATTCTGCAGACTGAAAACTACTTTTGCTCTTTCATCATGCAAGCTGGCATTGTGAAGGGCTCGGTGTATTTCTGCTCATTCTGAATGAATACCAAAATAACCAGCAATTTTTGGATGGACAGTTTGCCTTTCTTTCCTTTTTTCAAAAAATTAGACTCACACAAAGGACCTTAGAGGCAACCTTCACATGACCTACTGTCAGCACATTGCTTGCTAAGGAAAAGCAATCTTAATTAATTGACCAATTGATTAACTTTGCGGGTAGGGAATTATCAGCATGATTGTTCGGGAAGTCAACAGGGCAATTCCCTGAATCCACTTCGAGGAAAAAATGGGCAGATGGCTGGCTGGGCTTTGCTGGTGAATTGCGGGTAAGCTCCCATGCTGTGATCTATGGCAAATCTCTCTCTCCTGCTTTCCTTTCCTTGTATATTTCTTTAATGTATATCCAGGGATCAGTTAGAAAATGGTGTCTTGATAGATGTCATGTTCTTTTTGTCTTGTGAACTGCAAATTTGCTGTTTAACGTTTGAAAAAAGGTTCATTCAAGGGCTCTTCCAGATTATATGAGCACAAAACATTTGATGCTGAGCATCTCTTTGCTGTTTTTGTTGCTTTAATGAGCCAGATTGACTTTACTATTATTATTTTTAAACCTCACATAGATAGAGAAGATTTACTTTAAACACCTGATCAGTTTAAAGGTATCTTTTCATTAGCTGTAAAAACAGCAGAGCATTATAAACTGAGTCTTAATCATGTGTGAAATATATTAGGTTGCCTGTTAAAATACAGCTTTTCCACACCACAGACTGATGTGCCAGTAACTTTTTATATGATTCTATGTCTATATTTGCTTGAATGCACAAACAGGCATAAATTGCATCTATGAATGGTGGTTTATACCAGTTTTATCAGTTGAAAGGTGGGGGGATTTTTTTGGTTCATGAAGCTGGAAGAGGTTGACCTATACTTGGCAATGAAAACCTAGTTCAGTCTTTTAAAAAAATACTGATGGGCATAATGATTGGGAAAATCACCATGACAACATGGTTTCCATTTCACGTTTTCTTACTATGCTGTGAAAACCCTTGTGTTTTTACAAGCCCTTTTACACAGTTAAATAATGGCAGTGCATCATCACTTCATAATGTAAGGATGCTTTTTGTTCTCAGCATAATTCTTACACATTCATTATTACATCTTAAGTTGTCTTCCATACATTCTTACTCTAGATAATCTGTTCTTGCCATTTCTTTCCTTTGTATACTTTGATTGTTCTGTTGTATCTGCACATTTATTGGCAAACCTTTGGATTTACACACACACGCACACAATTGCATACACAACAACTCTTGATTTATGTGTATTGTGACAATGAAGAGGTATCTTTCTATATACGTTTAAGCATATATCATATAAAATAACTTTTTTAGGAAGGGTTCCTGCCAACTAGGACAGAGATAATGAAATACTATGCTTGAGTGAATTTCTTCAAGATATTCCAATTAGTTGCTGTGGTTTGTCTTCCTGATCTCTGCAACCAAGTATCTGTCATCTCCCTTTGAATCTGGTAAAAATCTTCTTGGGTAATTTGCTTCTTCGGCACTCCATCCTTCTAGACCGGGGCTGAGAATGGGAAAGTGCCTCCCTTGGGTTGCTTGTGGCTCCTGTGACCCACTTTTTGCAGCCCCTGAAATTACCTTGGTGACTCCAAAAGTTAATCAACCTTAACATTAAAAAAATCTGCTGACTTTCACATGCAAACTGGCCAAATAAATTAAAAACAAACCACAATTCAAACCACAGCGGATAAAAATTTCACCTAAACCTTAGGAAGAACTTCCTGATGGTAAAAACCGTTTGACAGTGGAATGTGCTATCATAGAATGTGGTGGTGTCTCCTTCTTTGGAGGTTTTAAACAGATGCTGGATGGCCATCCGTTGGGAGTGCTTTGTGTCTTCCTGCATGGCAGGAGGTTTTACTGGTTGGTCCTTGTGGTCTCTTCCAATTCTGTTATTCTATGAAACTACAAATGTAAGAGTTTGTACCATCATACAACCCTTCTGGGGTTCCCAGAACCCCTTCTAGGACATCACTAATAGCACACTAAAATGTGATGGTGAGGCCTGCAGGGTGTGTATGTATGTATGTTCAGGGATGAAGATTACACCTGCCCTATCCCTGTTGTAAAGTGATATTGCCGACTCTGTATTCCCTACATTCCTTTAGCATGACTTCCCAAGATGGCATTGGAACAGTTGTTTTTAAAAAATATACACACACAAACACACACATCCCTGTAAGCACAGTCAGCTTCTGTATCCACGGATTCTTTATCCACAAATTAAAGCATCCACAGCTTGAAAATATTTACAAAAATTTTAAATTCCAAAAAGCAAACCTTGATTTTGCGATTTTATATAAGGGACACCATTTTATTATGCCATTATATTTAATGGGACTTGAGCATCCATGAATTTTGGTATCCACAGAGAGATCATGGAACCAAACCCCAGTGGATACCAGGGACCACTACTGTCTGCATATACTGTAGTTCTGAAAACAAAAGAATTGATGGTGGTGAAGAGAAAGTCAAAAAGTTAGAGATGCAAAATAAAATATTAATATATCATTGGTAGCATAACAAATTTCAGTACTTTTACAAAAGTACTTAAGCTAAAGATGCAGCAACAGCTACAGAGGTAATCTGTGGTAATGCATGAGATTTGATCACATTACACTGTAGATGTTACAGCATCCTAGGCAGATGGCTTGAATGACCATTGGGTTGTTAGAAAACATTCCAGATGTAAAGGCTTGAGAGCTAAATGTCTGTCAACATGCTGTTGTATGCTGCATTTTTTCCTGAGCCTCTTCTTTGCATTTGTGTAGTACATTTTATATTTCATTAAGAAGTTTAAGAGTCTCACTGCCTTACCCTTCTTCAGTAGTCTGTGACTTTAATTTAGTACCACTGGAAAGTCAAATAATATATATATATAAGTGAATCTATTATTGCTGTGAAATCACATACAAAGTGGGGTTGATTCTAGTGCAATATTGACATGCATAATAATAATAATAATAATAATAATAATCGTTATTTGCCTGGTTTGGAGGCCTGCATTTTTCAGAACCAGAATTACTTCCCAACAGATACAAAGAGCTTCCTTGCTATTTGGTAGCAAAACCTGAGAAGTTTCTAAATGCAAGAACGATGGTATACAGTCAGCTCTCCATATCTGTGAATTGCTTATCCTTGGATTCAACCAACCATGGTTTGAAAATATTTTTTTGAAATTGTGTAAATTCCAAAAAGCAAACCTTGACATTGCTACTTTATATAAGGGACACCGTTTTATTGTGCCATTGTATTTAATGGGACTTGAGCATCCATAGATTCTAACATCCATGGGAGTTCCTGGAACTAAACCCTAATGGAAACCAAGGACCCACTGTACTAGGGAACTCTTAAACATGGAAACAAAGTATTGAACCTTAACCTTAAATCCATGAACAAAATAGAACTCTGTTTATGGATTGGAAATCTCTTGCCACCCTCTATAGCTCACCTTCCCAAATATACTGTAGTTGATTCATACCAAAATATTAGAGCATGGCCATGTCAACAGACTTGGCTTCTATATTGCTTAGATGAGTTAAATCAGGGGTAGGCAACCTGCGGCCCGTGGGCCGGATGCGGCCCGGCAAGGCCTTGGGACCGGCCCCAGCCCAGTCCTGCCGCCGATTGCCACCGGGGCCTTTGGGAGGCAATTGTCTATAGAAGCCTCAGAAACATGCATTTATATTAACATTTTTTAAAAAATCAGCAAATTTTTTTCGCGTGTCCTCCATTTTTTTTTTAAAAAGTGTCTTCCATTTGAAAATTTTGTCCTACATTTGTCCTGGTTTATTTATATATTTAATTTTTTTTAAAAAAATTTATTTATTTATTTTTTGGCTTCGGCCCCCCAGTTGTCTGAGGGACAACAACCTGGCCCCCCGCTCAAAAAGGTTGCCTACCCCTGAGTTAAATGCTGCCCTGAAAACACTTTTGCTCAGTGTGTCTGCAGCATCTCAGCAGGAGATTCCTCTAGTACTGAGTTACCGATGGATTCTCCCACAGGTAGTGTGAAACTGACTCTTCAGTGTAAGCACAATTCTAGAGATTATGCTGCTGCAACCTGAGATCAGACAAATAGATATATAACTTCCGCAGCAATTTTTTTTGTTTTGATTTTTGTTTTTCATTGTTGTTGTTGTTGCTGCTGCTGTTCTGTTAAATTTGTCATCTGATTATTTACTTTCTCAATTCAGTAGAAAATTTTAGGGGCAGGTTTGCTGAAGTAAGAATGGTTACATTTTGATACTTGACCTCACATGACATGTGGGACTGTTCAGGGCTTCTGGCATCTTGTTCTCTTCAGTCAATTTCTGCCCATCTATCACCTTTATTCATTGTCTTTTACATCGCTGTGGCTACCAGATGGTTGAGTTTTAATGCTTGGTTGAATCAAATATGGGGCCCACACAGACATGCCAAAATAAAGCTGTTTCGGATCACTTTGGAGGTATGCTGTTTAAGTGATGCATGTGTCCTAAGAGTCTGGAAGCCGCATCAAAGCCAAGCTTTGGCATGGCTTCTGGACTCTTAGGACGCATGCATCACTTAAACTGCATACCTCCAAAGTGACCTGAAGCAGCTTTATTTTGGCCTATCTGTATGGGGCCTTAGATTTGTAATGGAAACAATGACCCTTGTTCAGCTATAGCTTGGCTGGCTAGCTTGCAGCAAACACAACACACCTGATAAGAGACATCGGTTCTGTGTGGCACTTCTGTGGAGGAACAGGAGAATCCATGGAAAGCCCACAGAGAATGGCCTTGCTGTGCTGTACATTCCGTCTTCCATTCCCTGTTTTTCCCTGTAGTGATTAGATGGTACCTGATCTCTGGCTAATACATCAGGAATGCAAACATTTCAACATCTAGAGATGTAAATTATATGATGGACTATGTAATCCTGTGATGTTGTTCACAATGTGATTTTTTATTGTGATTCAGTTGAAATGTGTGGGAAAGGGATAGGATTTTGTACAGACCTACTAAATAAAATTCATGAGTAGAGACAGCACTTTCATTCTGAAAATTAAAGATTTGTTTTCTTGTGACATACCTAAGCATTTCTATGAACAGACATTTGTACAAACAGGCAGTTGAGCAGCAGGACACTTAAAAAAACTAAACCAGCTTTAGATTTGAAGGAACCCAGTTTAGAATGATCTGAATGAATCCATTATGACTTTGCCTCTCCATAATAGTTGGAGTGAATCCATTATTTACCATTAATCTATGATGCTATTTTAAAAAATTAACTCCCTGACATTCCTTCTTGATCGGTCTACCCGGAAGATGTTCCACTTCTGCTTGCATGCTACTGCACTAATGAGGATTAAAATTTCCATGCTATTCACACTTGCAACTTAAAGTGCTTGTTTGTGTTCATTCCGACATTTCTGAAGCAACTGGGCAATCATCCCAGTCATCCTGTGCTTCATTCAAGTTCGGTTCCTTGCCCCTCATGTCATTAGAAGATGGAGTCTCACTCAGTTGCTTCATCTGAAAGGGGACAATTTTTTGAAGGTGGGATGAAACTTGAACAAAAAAGGCATCTATTTTGGTTCAGGCCTATTATTTAGGTCTCACTCAGATTTTACAGGTACCAACCCAAAAATAACTTTGTACATAGCAGCTTGTGGAGTGTTTGTAGAACTGCTTTCAAAAATGTGTATTGCAGGCGAAGGGGTAAGCGTTGCAATAAGGAAACACACCAAGCGAATAAATTGGAAGGAAGAGGCTACAATTTTATTGAATACAGCTGACAGGTGGGGTTGGCCCAAGACATGGTTGCGGATCTGGCATTGACCAATCCGACTGTTGATTGATGAACCCCATTGCCTGGTCACAGCCGGGCCTCGGGATGACAAAGGGGGGAGGGTAACTGGATATTCGCATGTTCACATCTCTGCCCCTTGTCACCAGGGGACACTGATCAGGAGTTGCCCCTGCAAAGGCAACTCCTCCTTAGTCCTAGCGCCCCGGTGCCCCATGGGACACCCAATACCAGTGCTCCGCAGCACAGGTAGCCATGCCCACTAGATCCACAACCCATGCTACTGCCCTCTAAAAGTTGTGACAACAAACCAGACAACAAAAGAGCAAACGGGGAGGAGGGGGAAATCCAAGCCGGAATGGTGCTTGTCACTTGGCCACATGGTGTTATATAGGACCCCCAGCCAATCGAAAGGGGGGGGGACAGAAGTCCCACTTCTCCTGGCCACCAGAACCAATAGGATAACCCAGAAGTCCAGTCCCTTCCAATGGCTGGGCCAGTCGGGAGCCACTTCTATGCCCTCCTCCCCCAGAGCACCCTGGGAAATGGTAATGCCCCTCTGGGCCATTTTAAATGAACTTCCAATTTATTTCCCGATTTAAAAAAAGGTTAGTTCTTGGTCAAACATGTCCATGGCCATTTGAAAACATGGTGAAATTGCCCTTTGTGTCTCTTAGGGGGCTTTTGGGAGGGGATGAAACCCTTCAAATAAATTTAAAACACTTCTTTAAAACATGGGTGTAGCAGGGTCCTCCTATGTAGCCTGTAACTTACAGACCACTTTCCTTGCCCCTACTGTAAGCCCTGCCAGAACTTTGCAGTCCAGCCAGAACCACTGCTGCCTAGTAAATTTCTGGCATTGGCTCTTGGCATTGGGCAGTGATGGCAGCCTGAGAAAATGAGAAAAGATGGAGACACAGTGAGGAAGGGTGATGTATTGGCTGCTTGGGTTAATAAAGAGAGAATGCACTCATCCATCAAAGGGCCATGGTGGCAGCTAAACCAGATGCATCTGAGACCATATAGAGTTTTCCTTTTAACCTCAACACCTCTAGGTTTATCATAGCAATACCACTTTGACTATGTGGCTGCTCACATGCCTCAGAGGAGATATGAGCAGGCCCATGGTCAAAGCAATACTGGTGTGACACATACACAGTTCTTTTTCTGTCCCTGGACAAAGCTAGCATCCAGTGTCAGAGACAAGGAATTTATTTTGATCAGTTGGATGGTGCAGAAACAAATATGCATAGTTTTAGACCAGAATTAGGCATCTTTAGTGTACATTTTTTCTAACTGGCAGAAGATGATATTGTAGTTTTGTTGTGATCAGCTAGTTGTGATTTGAAATATGATATTTGATTTTATCAGAGTAAGTACAATTTTGTATAGTTTTACCCCAGAGTTAACTCTCCTTTGTGCATTTTTTTTCATAAGAAGCACAATATAAATAAATGATATATACACAATTAACAGACTGGTCTTACCAGCACTTTTTTTTATTTATGATGAAAGCCCTGACATGTAACCCCTCCCAACCCCCCTCTCTTTTACCAAATATATTTTCCCCATATTGTGAGCCTTAATTAATTTTACATTTGAAGTTTCTTCTCCCTCTTGTAGTCCTAAATTCCTTGTAGTCCTGAAAATACTCCTTTTGTTGGAACAGACACACCATGTCAACCGTGTTAACTGTCAAGAGTTACATGTCTATCCAAAATAGATCTGGTGTCTAGCTGCTTTGAATCACAGATTGAGATCAGGGAAAACCCTGGGTTAGAATCTTTCAAAAGTCTCCTGATTCTTCTAACAGGTTTAGAGTCTTTGGTAAGCCTTATAACAGGAACAGTGGTGATTTTCTTTCCCTGCTAAGCCTCAGTTTTTCTCAACAGAAATAAAGAATGAGGCTGGGCAGGTGAAGGAAGATGTGGTTAAATGTACCAGCTGTTAGGAGCTGAGTAGAAATCAAGACTTCCCTCTTTTGGGAACATGATAAGTTCCCGAGTCCTTGCACAGGACTGATTCTTCCATGCATTCTATGTCTGGGACAAACCCCTTGAGCAGGTTAGGACAGTATAACCATTGTATTGCTGTGGCAGCAACAATGAGGGACAGTGAGCCCAGGGGTGGACTCTTAAAAGAGATCATTTCTACCTGTCCATATATGTGGAATTGTCTTTCTTGTAACCAAGTTCTGTTGCAGTACAAAAACTCCTTTGAGCACTTAAAATCATAACTTGTATCATGGCAGAATCTGGTCTATTAGTGTGCTAGAAGCTGGTTTATTACTGTCAGAAGCAGAGTTTGAATTCAAGGTGAGCTGAAACAAAACTAGGAGCAAGTCCCAAACTGGGATTGAGATAGACATTGGAGGATTTAGATTTTGAAAACCCTAAAGGAAACATTTTTGAATAGGAAACCAGGAGGTATGTCTTGAAGGAAATGACAGCAAGATAGACTTTAAGAAAACTCTCACCACCCTGAACAGTTTGGCTGAATGCAGATTCACAGATGCAATATGTACAGAATAGAAAGCTTTCTTCACTGCATGTATTGCCACATTATAGGAACAAAACAAGGCCAATGCGATTTTAGGCTGCACCAATAGAAGTATAGTGTCTAGATCCAGGAAAGTAATAGTGCCACTCTATTCTGCTCTGGTCAGGCCCCACCTGGAATACTGTGTCCAGTTCTGGGCACCACAATTAAAAAAGGACATTGAGAAACTGGAGCGTGTCCAAAGGAGGGCAACTAAAATGGTGAAAGGTCTGGAAACCATGTCCTATGCGGAATGACTTAGGGAGCTGGGGATGTTTAGCCTGGAGAAGAGAAGGTTAAGAGGTGATATGATAGCCCTGTTTAAATATTTGAAGGGATGTCATATTGAGGAGGGAGCAAGCTTGTTTTCTGCTGCTCCAGAGACTAGGACCCAGAGCAATGGATGCAAGCTCCAGGAAAAGAGATTCCACCTCAACATTAGGAGGAACTTCCTGACAGTAAGGGCTGTTCGACAGTGGAACAAACTCCCTCGAAGTGTAGTGGAGTCTCCTTCCTTAGAGGTCGTCAAACAGAGGCTGGATGGCCATCTGTCAGGGATGCTTTGATCTGGATTTCCTGCATGGCAGGGGGTTGGACTGGATGGCCCTTGCGGTCTCTTCCAACTCTACGATTCTATGATTCTACTATTCTATGTTTTCTATAGTGTGTCTTGCCAGATAGAAATTGAGTTTTCCTCCAGTCATTGCCCTTTCCATTTCAGCTCCCTAAAGTCACCTGTATACCATGGGGCCTGATTAGTAACAGATCCACAAGTAATTGCTTCATAGTCATCAATTGTAAACTAACAAAATGAAGTTTTGTCACCCTAGAGACTTTAAAGAAGTTGTGGATTTGTTTTGTAATACTTTTATTTTTTAACCCTTGTTATTTCCTTTTGTGGACTAGTATTGTTTGCTGTCTAGTTTTCTGTTATGGAAACACACAACTCAAACAATTATGCTTCTAAACTGCCTCTTCTTGACACAATGTCCCATCTGGCTGGCTTTAGCTACTAGCTGTTTCTCCCAGGAACCTTAAGGCTGTTTTACCCTTTTCTTTTCTGATTTCTGTGAATTGATGGAATATGAAATTCAGTGTTCTCTGCCAAAGAAGGGAGCAAGTAGTAAGACAACCTGAATCTCAAAGGAGGTTTGTTTTTTTGTTGTTGTTGATGGAGTTTAACTTTTACTTAATGGACTTTACAAATGTTTGTCTCCCAGGACCCATATGGCTAAAAAAAGAAGAATAGCTTTTGCTTACATAGATATCCCTCCATGCCAACTTAACTGAAAAGAACTATAACAACATCTTGACAAAATGTAGGTCTGTGACTCTAAGGTCATCATTTTTTCTCTCTCTCTCTTTCTCTTTGATTTTTAACATCTTTGCCTGATGAAGAAACCAAAAGCTTGCATCATATATTTTGGTTGTCCAAATAAAGTTAGCACTGTTTTGTGGATAATAGAAGATTGTTATAGTAATGGATTCAATCTCAAGAAACATCATTAACCTATAGTAGCAAAGAGTTTATTAAACCACAGATCCTTTGACATGAAGGATGAATGTGGTTCCATATTCCAATTTGACTCCTTTCTTTTACTAAGTCTGCAAGTCAATAACCTTGTGTATGTGGTTTTGTGACTGTAAGATTCTTCTAGAGTTCCCTCTCTGAAGTTGTAGATGAAGCTCTGGCCTTAGAGGGGGGAGATCTTCTCTTTTCCCATCCAGACATGGAGACCTCAGCAGTTTATCTCTGACTATCCTGAGATTCCAGCCCTTAAGAGTGTTTAGGTGAACTGTTGATGATTTCTCTGCCTGTGTGGATTATATTGTTGATCATGAGGTAGGAGTCCAGGTAAGCAGAAGATGATGATGAGGACCTCCCAATAGATTCAGATTTAGCTGACATGATATAAAATGCTTATTCCCTCAATCTAAAGAGGTAGGAGGTGGCAAACCACATATGTTCCAGGACAGCACTTCAGTTTGCTATATCCACAATCCTTGTAGCCCATCTACATTTATAGGAACATGCAGATCACTTCTCGGGCTGGTCTAAATGTATTTACTCCCATTCCTTGCAGTGAGAGGAATTGCCTTTTTTTCCTGAAAGGCAGAAAACAGCCTGTGGGTGGAGTGTTCACTCTCTGCGACATACTGGCTACACGTGGGCAAGAGGTTTCAGTTTCTCAGCCAACAAACTCACAAACACACGTGTATAGATACTCCAAACTTTACTCAACACAAACTATAACTCCTATCACCCAAGCACTGCACAGTCTGTCATAGGGGTCTTCCAGTTATTTCACTGTGGTCCCACGTCTGGCTTGCCAACCTGTCCAAAACACTTCTCAAGGACTTCCACTTCAGCTTTGTTCACCTCATCGGGATTTAGCCCTTGCTCCCACTGTTTGGCTTTCGGGTCCCACCACTCTCCTTCTAGAGTCTTCCCCAGTCTTTGTCTCCACTCCCCTTTGCGAGCGGATCGGAAGTCCCCTTCCTCCCTTGGGTCACGGAGCTTTATGTCCAGGTACGGCCCAATTCTTATCAGCCCGTGTCTTCCTTGCAGAGTCACGGGTTGGACTTCCCTACCAGGGCTCAGGGTTACCTTTTCTAGCCCTTCTCCGACCGCCTCTCTGCATCCAGTTATTCCGCATCTCATCCTCCTCCCCGCGTTCTCCTGTCCCTGACCTTTTATCCCTCTCCCCAAGGGCCTTGCCCCTCCTTCTCAGGCTTCCCCTGGGTCCTCTCTCCCCTCCTGCTGCAACTCTGCTTGATCAACCCTCCCCTCACCCTCCTCTCCCTGACTACACAGCCTTTCTACAGAGAGAAGAAATCAGAAGAAACTCTAGTTTCTTCTGCACTTCATACAGGTACCCAGCAAGGCTTTTAGATAGATAAGAGGCTCTAATATTGGATCTTTTAGTCTTTTGAGCTCGTTACTCACAGGTTTGCAGATGTCTTAAGTCTAGGTATAGCTACCTAAAAAGGAGTCAGGACCATTGAACACAGTGGGATTTACATCAGAATAAACATGCATAATATTGTATTTTGGTTTTCTAGTGGCAGCTGCCTTTGAAAGTACTGAAGGTAAGAGAGTTGAAATTAGAGGTTTCTTGGAAGGTTTTGTCAAACTATTACAATTGTTAATGAATCATTCTGGATTTGCACCTTCATACAAAAACTGATTGTACTTACCTATAGACTCAATTTCCTAGTGTCTCAGGCCTTTTCCAGAAGGGCCTTTTAGTACGTTCTGTGTACGTACTAGGGTTGCCTGGGGTGTCTTTTTCAGACGCCTCCAACCCTAGTACGTACATAGTACGTACAAAATAGCAGCGCCCATTCTACATGGGCGCTGCCATTAGGATGTCATGACCATGCTGCCTCCAAACAGGCCGGCGCAGACATTATGTCCTGGCGCCACGGAAGGGTGCCTGTGGTGCTCTTTCCGCGGCGCAGGAAGGAGCTCCAAAACAGAGCTCCTTCCTTCATTTGTGTCGCTGAAACAGCCTTTACACGGCTGCGCCAGTGACACAAAAGATAAAGGGGCTGAGAGGCCCCTTTCTCTTTTCCCCGCCGCTGTCTGTCCAGTCTCAAAGTGGTGGACTACAGTTCCCATAATCCATAAATATTGTGGTTCTACTGATGGAAGTTGGAATTGAGTAGGATCATAAGTTCACCAACTTTACAACACACAGACCTGGTCAGTTCATGTAATATGTTGTTGTTGTTGCTGCTGTTGTTGTTGCTATGTGACTTCAAGTCATTTCCGACTTATGGCAACTCTAAGGTGAGCCTATCACAGGGGTTTCTTGGCAAGATTTTTTCAGAGAGGATTTGTCTTTGCGCTTTTCTGAGGCTGACTGAGTGTGGCTTGTCTAAGGACAGTGGGTTTCCATGGCTGAGTGGGGAATTGATCCATGGTATCAAGGAGAGTTAGCATGGAGTATTGGTTTGTGAGCACTGGTCTATAACCCTAATAGGATTGGCTTAGTGTCACCATAAGTCGGAAATGATTTGAGGGCACACAAACCTCCCAGACCCCAGTCCAGCACTCAGACATCTACACCACGCTGGCACTCTTGAAGTAGTTCTTATTGTCCTATTAATCATCTTCTGTCTAAACACATGACAAATATGTTATTTATCTATTAAATAAGAATAAAAAAGCAGAGAACCATTGTGTACCAATACATTATTTGGAAAACACGAGGAAAGAATTGTGAATCCAGGTGCAGGGATGGGCATGGTGTCACTTTCTTTTGGGTTTTGATGATCTGGTTCTCATCTCATTCAGCTTTTGAAAGCCAAATTTGGCAGAAATCTAAAATGAATACATTATTTGAATGAACCTTTGTATTTTGGTTTTTACATAGAAGAACTGGCTGTTTAACTGCAGTACTCCATCTTGTTTACAATACACATGACAGTGAACTGTCATTGTTTGGATTAACTCTCTAAAGTTGTTGTCAAAGTAAGATTTTCATCTTGTTGATAAATAGTGTTTGTTTCTGTTTTCTTCTTTCATGGGAACATTTTATTGAGTATTCCAATTAGTTCATTTTTGTTTTAATTTTAGTGAGAGTTTATTTATTGGTATACTCCCCCACTTTTTTTAAAAATGTCTTTACATTTCTTCAACTAGGTCAGCTTCTCTTTCATCAGTAAGAGTGATTTAAATGTGCTTCTCAGCACAAAAGTTAGAATCATACAAGCCATTGTATTCCGTATTACCATGTATAGATGTGAGAGCTGGACAGTCAAGAAAGAAGATAGGAGGAAAATCCATTCATTTAAGATGTGGTGCTGGAGAAGAGTGCTGAGTATTCCATGGACAGCCAAGAGGACAAACAAATGGGTCCTACAGCAGATCAAGCCAGAAATATCCCTAGAAGCCAAGATGGCAAAACTTAGAGCCCATTCCCACCACACAAAAAAAGTGATTTGCCAATCAAATTATATGACCACCGTTCCCATTTGAAACTGGTTCTGATACTGGTGTGATCGAATGAAATCACACTGAAGTGAGGCAAATGCAAAAAACCCTGCTTTTTTCAGAGAGCAGTTTGAAAAGAATTTATTCCGAAGAGTTCAGCAAGTGGGAACTACAGATCAGAATCACATCATTCTGGAGAGGAGGGACTAATGGCAGAGGGGTGTTTACCATCCCTCCCAGTTTTTGGGAGATGTCTCTCTCTCTCTCATACACACACACACACACACACACACACACACACAGTGCTGCCTTTTTATTTGTTGATGTGACCTATGGGTGCATGTTTTTTAAAAAAATAAAGAGAAGACTCAATTCATTGATTTTGCACCTACTTGCAAAGACAAGTAGTTGCTAGCCCAATGAGTTGATTCTTTGATCAATTTATTTTTTTAAAAAAGCATTGCACAGCCCCATCTTTGTCCTCTTGCCACCTCCAGGCCTTGCCTTCACAGCCCCATCCTCATCCTCCTCTTGCCCCCTCCAAGCCTTGCCTTCAATGCCTCATCCTCATCCTCCTTTTGCCCTCTCCAAGTCTTGCCTTCAATGCCCCATCCTCATCCTCCTTTTGCCCCCTCCAAGCCTTGCCTTCATCGCCCCATCCTTGCCCTCCCCCTCTTCCCCCCCTGCCCCCCCCCCCCGGGCTTGTCAAAAGTGCCTGCCAGTGCCCCCCCCCCCACCGAGCTTGAGCTGTCACTTACATCAGAGATGACTGATGGAGGATTTTGAAGCAGAACTACTAGTGGGGATGGCAACCATGCCAAAAAAGAAGCAATTACACTGGGGTAAGAAAAAAAAAGTCCCCTTTCATAGTGGGAATGAGGGACCTTTTGTAATTGATTTTCAACATGGAGTGAGGATGAATCAGGAATTGGTTAAAACTGCAAGTAGGAATGAGCCCTTAGATTGTTATAATTTGGACACATCATGAGAAGGCATGAATCGTCGGAAAAGACAATAATGTTAGGAAAGGTGGAGGGAAGTAGAAAGAGGAAGGCCACATGCTAGATGGATGTACTTTATTAAAGAGACCATGAACATGTTGCAGGAGCTGGACAGAGCAGTAGAGGGCAGGGGAGCCTGGAAATATCTCATTGATAGGCTTGCCATGGGTTGAGATCAACACGAAGGTAGATTGACGCAAAGCAACAAACAAAAAAAGATAACATTCATTTTAAAAGAGATTTTAAATAACATTTGCTTCTGTTTAATTTCAAACAACTTACATTGCTTTGTCTAAAAAGATTCTTCAGGGATTTAAATTCTGGTAGATTGTTATCGGTCTGCTGTGACAAATACACTTCATGGGTTTTGAAAAAATAAAACTCAGTTCCTGTTATATGCAAGGTAGTAAATAAAAGAAAGCAGAAGTAGAAATGACAGCTGAAATAAATGTAATTGGTCTCTTTCAGGATTAAAGGTGTAAGTAGCTGCAGACTGTGCTCTAATAAGCTTGATGTTTTCCCTATCCAAAATAACTTACAACTTTTATATATGTGGGTGGTTAAAGCTTTATCTTTTGAGAAATATGGAGCCTGAGTTGAAATTGTAAACGACACACTGCACTCCGGTATGTAGATGTCTCTAATGCAGCAGTCACAGGTAATGTAAAAATAATCATGTGATCTGCCCTTGCAGAATTGGCTTAAATTTATTAGTCCCCACTATAGTAGACCTGCTCAATGAATGGTCCTTGTTAAGTCAAAGCCCATGCAAATCCTTTAAATTTTAATGGATGTACCCAGAGGAGGGCAACCAGAATGGTGAAGGGTGTCGAAATCATGCCCTGTGAGCAGCGACGTTGGGAGCTGCGAGCTGATAGGATAACCCTGTTTAAATATTTGAAGGGGTGTCATACTGAAGATGGAGCAAATTTGTTTTCTGCAGCTCCAGAGAATCAGCCACAGAACAATGGGTTCAAACTACAGGAAAAGAGATATTAGAAAGAACTTTCTTCCAGTAAGAGCTGTTCGACAGTGGATCACACTGCCTCGGAGTGCGGTGGAGTTTCCTTCTTTGGAGGTTTTCAAACAAGAGGCTGGATGGCCATTTGTCAGGGTGCTTTGATTGTGAGGTCCTGCATGGCAGTGGGTTTCACTTGATGGCTCTTGAGGTCTCTTCCCACTCTATGGTTCTGTACACTAGTTGGGAATCACAAATGAATTTAGCACAGCCTGACATAGTATATGTTGCTGGGAACAGTGTAAGGGTAGCCATGAAGGGTGAATTATATGTAATTAGAGGCCTAAATAATGGGAGCCATAGCAGGGTGGGAGTTAAGTTCCTGATTTGTGCCCCTCCCTATATCATTGTTTCTCAGATACAAACTACACACTATATTTAATACGCAGTAAGCAAGTACATTAATGAATTTTTAGATTCAAAAGTAAATGTAAAGACCCAATCTGGATCATATCCCTGAAGCATTGGGATAGGGGTGGAGGCGGTTTCCTTCCAATCCCTGAAATTCTTTAGATAAAAAAGCTCTGATTGAAGCTAATGTGCCTCTTCCTCCATCTGAGCAAATTAATTGACAATGCAGGAGTTTTATCGGCATTAGGGCCAGAGGAATAAAGAGTTAAATTCCACTTACTCTTCCTGTGCTAGGGTCACAATTTCAATCAGGTTCCTCTGCATTGTTATACTTTTTAAAAATCTGTGGTATACTACAAACTTTGTATTAAAAATACCATTTAGTTTGGTCCACAGTACATTACTATGATTAGCATATTCTGTGCCCAGGGCTAGTAGTTCAGTAGCAGTACTAGCAGAACATATGACCTGCTTGCAAAAGGTCCCATGACCGTGGTATTTCCAGACATTCTGGGAAAGATTTTTTGATTGAAACTCTGTATTCCTACTGCTGGTTTAGAAATATTGAGCTAGAGGGGGAAATGATGTGAGTCCCAGACCCAGTATAAGGCATCTTCAAATATTTGTTACTATATCGCCTCCTTTAACTCTCTGTGGTATTTGGAGCAGCTTTGCAACAATCTGAATGAAAGATTTTCTTATGTACTACAGCTTTCACAGTTTTCTCCTGTCCCTGAGCAACAGATTCTCTTTGGCTTACTTGGTTTACTTTTCTTCAGCATTTCTCTTTTCCTATCTCCCATTTTTCCTGCACTCTTCTTCACTTTCATCTGCACATCAAGTATCTTACTTATCCAAAATGCTTATGACCATTGGATTTTTGATGTTTTTTTTTTTAATTTCAGAATACCTATATTTGTATATATGTGCATAATGAAATATCTTGGAGTATGGGACCGAGTCGAAACACAAAACTCATTTACCATATATACTCAATTATAAGTCGACCTCATGTATAAGTCGAGGGCAAGTTTTGGGGACAAAATTAAGAACTTTGCTATGACTCATGGATCGGTTGAAGGTTAAACTTAGGGACATATAGCAAAGGATCTAGAGGATGAAGCAAAGCAAAATCCCCAAAATTACAAAACTTATAAAATTCCAGTAGACATAACTCTTTGTGCTTACTCTTAAGACTGGATGGATGAGAAAGCAGAGGGGGTTGATTCTTCCATGACATATTGTACTCTTGCTTTTCCTTCTTTTAAATAAGAGTTAAGATACAGTACTTACATTGACCTGTGGATAAGTTGACTCAGATTTTTTGGGTCAGTTTTTTTACCTAAATTTCTAGACTTCTACATGCGTATATACAGTATATTTTACATTCACCTTATACACATAGGCTGAAGGTAAATTTATACACTATATTAAATAATGTTGTGCATGAAGCAGAGTTTGTATACTATCACTATCACTGTCACTATCTCAGCCACCCATGAAAAACATTTTGTTTTTTGGAGTATTTGGGAATTCCACATAAGGGAAATTTAACAAAACCCTGTTTGGAAAAAAGATTTATAGTTTAATTTAATAAGTGACTTCAAATTTGGGCTGACTTATTTTTGCATGTACCAGATTGATCTGCTCATGACATGTGAAGATACAGCACCAACCTCTTCAGGAAGAAAGCTCACACGTATACAGCTGTGTGCATGAAGGCCGCCACATAGTCTGGAGCCCTGTGCAGTCTGAGACCACATGGATGCCTTTACACCTACAGCTGTATAGATAGATAAAGGCTCTGTCCTAGCAGATGTCTGCACTTTGTTTATGGATACTGTAGTGGGACAAGGCAGTGTCCATAGTGTTCAGGGACAAGGCTAGTAATCAAAGCTGTGTTCCCAATTCATGAGCTGACTCAGCATAAAAGAGCCCAGAACTTTTCTAAGGTAAAATTGGTACATTACGACTTGTAGCTTTGAAAATATTTGCTGAACTTCTTTGGTATGGGATCTGAATGTCATTGCACAGTTCCAAGGGTAGGCATATGGTAGATATTGAGACTATATATCAGGGATTGGCAAAGTATGGACTATGGAATGCTGCCCCCTGATGTCATAACCACAAAGGAGGATAAGGCACCACAAAATGTAGGACATTCAAGAAAAATGTAGGACATTCAAAACACTAATATAAATAAATCAATCAATTTTTATTGATTAGCCCTTAGGCCATATCAAAATAACACAAAAGCAGATAAAACACACTATAAAATTCTATAGAAATTCTGTAGAAATTAGAAAAAGCTAAATATAATAAATCTAAAATATGAATAAAATACCATACAGATACCATGTGAATGCCATACAATTTAAGTACAAAACCCATAAATGAAACAAAATTATAAAACTTGATTATAAAAATCTATATAAAAGATTCAAAATACAAAAATGGGAGAGGGGGGGAAATACGTCTTTAAAATTAATAGTACATAAACAAAAGATTGAACAGCAGTTACACATCAAAATCCTCATCACCTCTACAGTTGACCCCAATTGTCCCCACAATCTAGCTCTCAACTGTATTGCTTTACAAGAAACTGAGCGTGGTAATAGATATTTTTGAATCTTGACCACTCATGAAGTAAGAGGTTCTAACATGGGTACCCAGAACATTGATCGTTGATATAGGGACCAAGATACTGGTCTCTTTCCTGTTAGTACAAATTACACTTGAATAGAATATGAGCTAAATCTTCAATCTCTTGGTCTCCACAAATGCAAGTCGTAAGGAATACCATTAAATCTACCAATCTTACCATGTGTCAAGCTGATCAAATCAGCTCAAGTAAATGCCTCCCTCAGGTATTTTGCCATTTGTATTTTTAGATAGTTAGGTCTTTGAAAAGTGCATGTCTAAAGGAAAGGACTCAATATGGAATTGAGACTGTTCTAAGAGACATAATTTGGTAGTCTATCTGGCCCCATTTCACACAAAAAAGTAACTTCATGCTTTTAGTCAGCTCAAAATGGAAGACATTTAGAATTCTTTCCTGGGCAGAAGGTGGAAATGTAGAACATGTCCTGGAAAATTAGAATGTCTGGTTTCCCTTCCCAGGGCTGTTTTGAACTTCCCTCAGGAATTAAAACTATTCCAAAATGCCGTCTGGAGATGTGGTGGACCATTATTGCTATGTTGGAGGCCCCTGCATCCCCAGAATCAATAAATTGCACATCCATCCCCCAACATTTTTGCCCCCAAATTCCCTCTAGGGGAGGGGTAGGCAACCTTTTTGAGCCAGGGGCCAGGTTGCTGTCCCTCAGATAACTGGGGGGGCCAAGCCGGGGGGGTGGAGCTTCCACCCTCCGGGTGGGGGCCGCGTGCCGGGGGTGGAGCCGCATGCGGGGGCGGAGCTTCCACCCCCGAGGTCAGGCCCCTCCTCTTTGCCGGTCCTGCCGGGCCCCAGGCCCTGGCAGAGGCCGGGAAAGAGCCTGCAGGGCTGCCAGCGCTGGAGGCCTCCCCCTCTTTGCCAGCCCCTGACGGGACCCCAGACCCATCAGAGGCTGGCAAAAAGCCGGCGGGTCCGCCAGCACTGGAGGCCTCCCCTCTTTGCTGGAGGCCCGCTGCCACGCGGGAGCCCTCCTGGAGGCCCCCAACAATGGCAAACGGGCCTCCCAAGAGCCCGCGCGACCACGCCGGAGGCCCTGTTTGAGGGCTCCGGCAGCCACAGCAGGCCTCTTAGAGGCCCCGCCGCCAAGCGGGCAAAGTCTTGCGCAACCATTTCTGAGGTCACATGAGACTTCACCTCTAGGCCGCCGCCATTTTTTCCCCCGAAATGGCGGCGAAGTCTTGTGGGGGGGGAAATGGGGCGGGCCCGGAGTGGCAAAAGCCACAACTGGCGCCGGCAGCAGCAGCAGCCAGGGCCAGCCGAAAGGCCTCCATCTGCCCGCCGGGGCCGGAGGTTGCCGACCCCTGCTCTAGAGAACACAGGGGCATTTCCATCACATTGGGATTCCATTAACAGCCAAGGCAATCCCTCAGACAGGTTTATGATTTGAAATGACCACTGTTTCAAAACTAGTCATCAAAGATGTTTAGTTTTTCTATAAATATTTCAGGTTCAGGAAATGATTGAAGTATGCCATTTGTTTAATTATTAACATTTAATAATTTTCGAATTGTCATTTTATTTTCTGTGTTGTCCCCGCTCTGCTTGCAATATGTGTTTTGCATTGTGATCCTATGGGTAGGGACTTGTCCATTTTATTTTTATACTACATAGATTATATTCATGCTATTTAACTTCTTTCGAAACTGAGTTGAAGACCATCCTGTTCAGAGAAGCGTTCCTAGGCATTGCATGACTATTATTTGCTATTTGACGTTTTTAATTTGTTGCCTGTTTTATTGAACCATTTCCTTTATTGTTATGTATTATTTATATGTATTATGCTATTATTTCTTAGATTGTATGCCATGGGCTGGTTTACTCTTATTTATTTTATTGTTTGGATGTACAGCACTTTGCAAATCTACAGCGCTATATAAATAAAGCATAATAATAATAATAATAATAATAATAGTAATAATTTACAATGCATTAAAATAATGGTGATATGTCAGAAGGGAGGTGGTGCACCTTTTTTCCCATTTTTGTATGTATCTCAGGATATTAGCTTCCTTTAAGGCAATGTTGTTTGTTTCTTGTGCTAACTAATGAAGTAGGTGGTAGCTTTTGAAAAGGAAATGGCTTTTAAATAATTAACCAGGAACTGACGGACTCTGTTCTGCACATTATTTCAGCAAGATCTTTAGCTGATGTGAATTGGTGTGGTACATGGAAGACAAGCCAGTGGATAGCTTATACCATCTCATAATATTCAGTTTTAAGCTGAAGCCCCACCACCACCATGGATAGCCCATATATTTATAGTGATATTGCTGTTCTTTTCCTAATACCATAATCCTAAATAGATTTCTTTTGATAGCTATGTGATAGCTTCTGATAGTATATGTTTGATAACTGTTGCAAAAGAACACCAAAAGCAAACCTTTAACACCTGTTAGTGAATATATAATATTTGAATGCTTAACAAGAAAGACATTAAGACTAATGTTGTAAAACCCACACAATTTTTCTGGTTTAATTATCCCTATTCACAAAATAATCCTTGAGAAAGTCTAACTATGTTTGGTACTGTGACACGGAGCTTCTCAAGCAATATGTAACACTTCACATGTTGCATGTCTGAAGGAGGTCCCCATGATAAGTAGTGAGTGGGTTGTGCCCCTGATCCCAAACCTAGCACCAGCTGGCCAGGCTAGACCCAGTGTCCTATGTGAGTATAGATATCTGAAAAAGAGGTCCTATGCACAAGGGGTTGCTCACACTTTCAGGCCTCTCATCATCCAAGCTTAATGTGGACATTAGAAGTGGGGCCTGTCTGGATATGTGACATTGAAGTTGGAGCCAAAGACTAAACATTGTATGGTTCTCTTTGCACATATAATGTGTAATTTGTATCTGAAGGAATCTGTTGTTACTTGTGCATCTTTTTTAAAATTGTGTCATGGTTGACATGTTTTTTTATATGTCAGACTAACAAGCATGATCATCTGATCTGAGCTAGTACTTACTATGTCCTTGGGGAAGGGAAAACATGTCCCTTTGCCTCACAGTCTCCATTCTGTACCTTTCAACAGTCGTGTGAATATTTTAAAAATAATATTGTTACTCTCATATTCATTCAGTGTTATAATAGACTGTTTGAAGAACTGATGATGAAAGGACATTAGGATAATGTCCTGTGCTTTGTTTGATGACAGCAGGGATGAATGAATTTAAATTGTTGATTTTTAGATAGTACTGTATATACTCGACTATATGTCGAACTCATATATAAGTTGAGGTCAACTTTTGGGGCCACAATTGTTCGTTTTCATATGACTCGTGGATAAATTGACCCAGGTTTTTTGGGTCAATGTTTTGACCTACATTTTCCAACTTATATATGAATATATATGTTATGACTATTTATCAGCTCGGTTGGTACAAGAGCCTCTTGTCCTTATTCTCCAGCAAAAGCGAGGGGAAAAATACTAAACCATTCCTTTATTCCAGGTTGCCTTCATTCTTCTTTGGAAATCAAATGCCACATTGAGCTAAGGACTGTGCCTGAAACTTGTGGTGAATTTCAGCATGTTGATCCTGTAGAGTGTATGCTTCAAGCTGGAAGAAAGCCAAAAATAAAATCTCATCTGGCCAAGAAGCATTCTCTGTCAAAACCTCAAGGTTTGAAATTTAGCTCCTTCAATGTTAATGTGAGGGTTATCTTGTAGTTGTTGTGTTAGATAATGCATGGTCTAACAATTATCCTTGCGGGAAGGGCGGTTGTCTATTGGCTAAAGGGGCTTCATGTATGTGGTGGTGCATATGTTACTCTGTAACACTGAAAGGAATTGCATAGTTTCCATTAGGTTCTCAAAGGGGTCTGTTACCCAAAAAAGATTAAGAACCCCTGCCATAAACTCTTAGGCGTGAGAGGCAAAAATGGTAGCTAGGACATACCAATCCTTGAAAAGGACTGTTTTCAGCTAATAATGAGTACTAACTTAAATTAATAACCACCAAACATATTAATCACTGAAATCCTATCCAATTCTTCACTGTTCCTATGCTTATCATTGTTATTTCAGGAACTCGGGCTATACAGATTGCTGCCCCTTTCTTGGCCAGATTGGGGCCCAATCCGGCCTGTGGAGGGCACAAAAAGGAGCCCTCAGAGAACCTGCATCATTTGGACGCAGCATCAGAGGTGTGTCATGATGGTGCGCACCATCTGGAGTGGCACGCACCATCAAGGTGCCTTGGGGTGGAATAAGGGCAAGTGTTGCCAGGACGCTGAACCCTGAATCTGTCCACAGGCTGGCACAGAGTGCTGGTCTGTACAGGCCCTCAGTCTCCTGGTTGTCACATTGTCTAGTTTTGGCTCTTCTGTGCTTTGGCTGGCGTTCTTGGACTTGACCTCAGATTAGCATGCTTAATAGACACTAATAGTATGAGATGCTTGACTGTAGGCGAATCTGCTTGTATGGGATCTAATAGGCAGAGACTGTTATTCCACTCTGTGCTGTAAAGGCCCTGGAATATTGGTTTCTCTGATTAATTGCAATGTAAATTGATAATTCGCTGCATCCATTATTATGTTCTTACTTTGCTTCTTAATACTTAATACCTAATACTGAGCCCATTACAATAGTTATATTCATAGTAAGACAGTTCTGTGTGTGGGTTTTTAGTTTAGTAGTAGGAGCCAGTGTGGTCTAGGTCGGAGTATGAGTGTTGGACATGGATTCTAGGAAATCCAGGTCTGGATCCTCACTCAGCTATGGTAATCCACTGGCTGACCTTGGGAAGGTCACACACATTTAGTTTTAGAGGAAGGAAATAAAAAACTTTCTCTGAATAAGTCTTCCCAAGAAAACTTTATTTTAAGATCACCCTTAGTTAAAGGCAAAGAACAATCAGTTAGAGAAACCACTGTTCCAGGTTGTTGTTGACACATCAGTGTTTGCTACAATATAGTTTTACAGGAGTGGAAAGAACAAGAAAGCATTTTTGCACTTAATCTTACTGTGATTTCTATCCTTTCTGTTCTCCTCTTCTGATGGTATGCCCATAGGGCATGTGAATATCCATTTCATATGCTCCGTCATTTTATTTTATTTTATTATTTATTTTATTATTTATTTTATTTCTATGCTGCCTTTCTCCCAAAAAGAGACCCAAGGCAGCTCACAATATAAAAAGGCACAGTGGTTTGAGTGTTGGATTATGACTCTGGAGACCATGAAACCCACTGGGTGACTTTGGACCAGTCACATGCTCTCAGTCTCTGGGGAAGGCAATGGCAAAACCACCTCTGAACAAATCTTACTAAGAGAACCCCATGATAAGTTCACCTTAGGGTTGCCATAAGTAGGAAACAACTTGAAGGCATACAACACACAAACACACACATGTTTTCAGTGAAGAACAAGTTAGCAAGTTCTTGAGGAATCTCTGTTTCCTATATAGTTAACACTTAGATTGTAAATTCCTGATTGTTTATGTTACTTTATAATGTGCTATACAAATAATACTTAATTTTTTATATTGTAACCGATATTGTACTTATAGTAAAGTGAATTCAGAAAAGTTGAATTTTTAGCATTTTCCCCATAAAGCAGTATGAACCTGAGTGAATTTTGGCAGCAACTGCTGATGGGTATGACCAACTGGAATTAATTGCCTTAAGTCAATTTGATAGTATCTACTTTAAGGGTCAGTTAAATTAAGTTGCTTTTGGCTGTACTGAATGATGAGAACACATGAATTTGTTGCTATGGGATACTGTTTGCATGTTTAGTGGGGAAAAACCATTTACTCACAAGAAGTATGAGGAACTCATATGGTTTGCAGTATTCAAAGGCTAACATAGATGGACCAAGGGTAAAGGTGTCTTCTTCTTTTTCCATTAAAGAGGAGACAGGAATATATGGCAAGTACTTTGTTCCAGAAGTACATTCAGTGCAGCAGCAAAAGAGGAAGGAAATTTATGCAGATTATACCACAAAGAGGTAGGGGAGGGGGAAAGAAGCAAAAATGGGCTGTTTTTTAATTGGCTTTCTGAATTGCCACAAGAAAGAGCATGAGGATAGATAAAAATCTGTATTAACTCTATAGATTTTGCTCAGCATGTTAATCAACCAGTACTCAAAATTTTGGGCCAGCAGCACTCAAAAGTGTTTAGTTTAGTACTGAGGGTTGTGGCTGAATTTTTGCAAAATATACTGTCTATGTGCTGTGCATCCTGTTTAGCAACAAGGAAGTGGTCACAGTCTCTTCGTGTTTGAACAAACTTAAGAAAATGTAAAAAAGAAGGCCGGTACCATTTGGCCTGAAAAAAATTGTTTTTTATAAGTACATAAGATAATCTGAAGTTGCATTGTTTTTGCTGTAGTGCTCTTTCCAGCTTTTTATTGGAGCAAGTGAGTTTGTTTTCATTAAAGATGGAACAATCCTTGGTTTCATTTTTATTTTTCTAGTACCTCCTAAGCCTGTTTATATCCAGCCTGCTGGGCAGGAGAAGATTCCTCCAGCACCATCTAAGCCTTTGCCAGCAGATCCCAAGTCCTCAAGAAGTCCACTGCCTGAAGAAGAAATAACAAAGGCCTCAGGAGACATTAACAGACTCATTGAAAAATTTGAAAGTATTAGGTAAGAACTTTGGTATTACCAAAATTTCTTCTTTAAATAATAGCATAGGGGGGAAATAATATGTTAACAACTCACTCACCAAATGTTGAGTTACATAAAATAGTGTATTGTTGTTATGTGCCTTCAAGTCGTTTCCAATTTATGGTGCCCCTAAGGCAAACCTGTCATAAGGTTTTCTGGGGACGAGAGCATGTGATTTGCTGAAGGTCACCCAGTAGGTTTCCTTGGCCAAGCAGGGAATTAAATCCTCATCTCCAGAGTTGTAGTCCAACCCTCAAACCACTACATCGTGCTGGCACTCCTCAAAAAAGTAGTGTATATAGATCGTGCTGGCACTCCTCAAAAAAATAGTGTACAGTATATAGATCTGTCAATTATTAAAAACCAAGGTTATCTTAAATCTAGTAGAGAGTTTTGAAATTTTAATTAACATTGGATGACAGTTTATTGGTGAACGGATCAATCAAAGTGAGCTGTTTTCAGCAGGTTTATTCACATACCAGTTAAAAATGTATGGGTGGACAAATAAATCACCTTACACTAAAAGACATGAAAATGCCTGAAGTAGGTTTACTGGGAGAAAAAGCAATTAATTAAAGTTTGACATTTTTCCCCTGTAAAAATGGTAGATTTTAAAATGAGCATACTGATCAGAAAACAAAGAATTTACAAGTCTGTTTTTTAGTATTCATTTTTTCAGTAAGTAATGTTTTCACGACTGCATTCTCTTTGGATGTTGTGGTTTTCTATGAGGATAAATATACTTGCTTAGTCTTTTAACAGCCTATAAATGGTTCTCTTACTATTTAGGGCGAATTCCATTAAATGCAGTTACTTCCTCAATATAGTTCCCCAAAATTTTTAAAAGCACAAATTTGTGGTTTTAATTTATTCCATTTTTCTTAAAAATTGAATTTTATTACAGTGTAATTAGCACTTTACTTGTATATAATGGTATGATAAATATTTGTAGCAGCCATTCTGAATAATCATTTACAGAACTTTTTGAATAGTCATTTCAGTGACCTTTTGCTGCTCTTATACATTAAGGTGTGCTTAAAGGCATAGCTGAAGATATTTTTGAGACCTGAGTTAGAGTTCAAATGGCAGCTCCCATAGTGATGAAAAATATCTATTATTAACAAAATTGATGATCCTTCTAACCTGAGAGAGGCCACCTCACCTAGTCCCAAGATAAAAGTTCTCCTGGGAGTTTACATTTCAGAGATTATGATCTGAAATGCTTTAGTGATTTAATTGGCAGTACCGTTTTCAAAATAAATGGCTTAAACAGTAGCTCTAGAATCTGGCACATAAGGTCAATAACACAGAGTTTTGTTTTCATTTGCAGGCGGCCTGTCGATGTTGTTCAAAGAAACCAGTTTAATTTAGTTTTTAAGATGGAACCTGGAATGGACTCTCCTAAACAATGCTGCCCAAGTGTCTGTGATATGGCAGTTTCTAGTGCTGCTTCTACAAACGAAATTAAGGAACAAGAGGAAAGTGAGCCTGGCATCTTGTGTAGCACTGAAATGTCTAATGCAGACATAATGAAAATTAAAGAACTAAATATAGATGACACCACAGCCACTGAAGACTGTACTGATGGGAACATCAGGAAAGTGCCTACGGAAGATCTTGGTCATAAGGATTCCTTGGCTGAGCTGAATGGAAGTGGCAAAATTCCCAATAGGGACAGTGGGATTGACAGCCCTTCTTGCAGTGTGGCAGGCGAGGCATTCCTAAACGAAGATGGTTCAGAACAGAGAAAAGCCACTGTGAGTGGGAGCCCAGCAGCAGACATGGAAAATGACAAAAAGGGTGTCAGATTATCTGCTGGGGAGCAGAAGAGAAACTTCACTCAGGATGAAGACAGTGACATAGATGAAGGAAGCAGTGAAGAGCAAGAAACTGCAGAAGTATCAAAACTGGAATGTGTAGACATTAATAAGGTAAAACACATGAACTTCTGTCTTCTTTTTGTGACAGTATGCAGTGTGGAAGTTTGCTTTCATAGAATTCTCATCTTTTGCTGAACATAAATCACACAGGCAGTTGCAGCACTTAGTCCAGTAACTAGAGCTTGAAAAAATTTCTTTTTGGAGTACAGGTTCCCAGAATTCCCAGCATGTGCTAGTACAAAAAAGTAACTTTGCCAAGCTCTGCTAGTTAATAGTTTCTGGCAGTGGTTCCCCAACGCAGTCACATAGTGATCTGTCTTTTATGTACAAACCATTGGTCAGCCATTGAGGTCTCTGTACTTTCAACCAGCACTATTTTGAAGCCCTCTGTATAAATGTCTTGAAAGAAAGAAAGAAAGAAATCATTTAAAGTTTTGTTAACCAACACAGTCAACTGTCATTCTTATGCAAGCGTTATCATTTTCTTTCGAAATTGTTTGTCTGTTTTTTAAATGGTTTTACGCAACAGTGACATTTATGTTTTAAGTAACTTGTTTAACAAAAACAACTGTTATGAACTTGTTAATGTGTTATCTATTTTTAAGACTCAAGGTCAAAGGCGCACTGCAGAAATAATCCAGTTTGAGACCACTTTAACTGCCATGGCTCATTGCTAGGGTATCCTGGGAAGTGTAGTTTATTGTGGCACCAGTGCTGTCTTACAGAGGAGGCTAAATATCTGTTCCCAGAATTCCCTAGCATTGAGCCAGGGCAGTTAAAGCAGTCTCAAACTGGAATATTTCTGCAGTGTGTTTTGGACATATGTACTACAAGTGAAATTTTCACCTTGTGTATAAAAAGAAAATGGAGGAGAAAGGAATCTAGCAGCAGCTTTAAGACTATGTATCTTAATATTTTGTGTTTAGGACCTTAAGACTGTTGTATCCTAATATTTAATATTTGCATATTTACAGTAGTTGCACCATGTAATCCCAAAGGACTGATCTTAGGAATGTTGGCTCCCTGGGTTGAATATTCTTACTAAAATTACTATAATACCCATCAGATGGACATGTACAGTATAATCAAATATGGCTTCATGGGTTGGTCACTGTTTTGAGGTTGGGATAATGAGTGCCAAAGCTCCCATTTGCTTTTCAAGGTTCCTTAGGTGCCCTATTCCTTAACCCCTTAGTTGTGCACTATTTGTCTCTACTGATTCTGGGGGTGCATCAGAGACTGAGTACCACTGACCCATTTTATGCTGTTATCTGTGGCTTTATTCTGCGGAAGCCCATCTAAGCAGTCATCGTTGTCAGATGCCTATCAGACATTGGAAGTGCAACCTGATATTTAGATGAGAGGATTTTTTTTAGCTTCCCCCCAGGTGTTTTGGGTTTTCTGCCTCCCATCTCTCCCATTCTCCCTTCCTTTTCCTTCCTATAAGTACTCCTGTCATCTGTCAAATCTGTACTTTTTCTTAAGGTTTTTTTAAAATGTGTTGTCCTCTTTACTTAAATTGTAATATGGTGGCCCTGCCTTCCAGTGGATCTAACATCCTCTCAGTTTGTCATGTTTTTGTTTTCTGGCAGCTCTTGTAGGCTTTTTGAATCAGTTTGATTGGTGAAATATAACTGCTATGCTTAATTTTGAATTCTAAGCATGGGCCAGTTTAGCAGCTGATATTGGAAATGTGAGAGTGAGCATGCAGATTGAGCAAATAGGTGTATTGGCTGGTGGTATAGCAGCTGCTTTTAACTCTCCATGGACAGCCTCTTAATTACTGTTCATCAGTGTTGATGGTCTGTCAGATCCATTTCCTGGGGAATTTGGAGGCGTGTCTACTATTTGACTGGTCAGAGGTGTTTCATTTCCTTTCAGCTTCCTGACAGCAACTCTTCTGGCTGTGCCACTGAACTGAATCAGAAGGAGAGAAGCAGATATACAGATCTGTACATGCAGATATGAGAGACTGAGTGTGTAGTGGTTTGGGTGTTTGACTAAGAGTGACCAGGATTCAAATCCCTGCTGAGCCCAGGAAACCCACTGGGCAAGTTACACACTCAGCCTCAGAGGACAGCCATGAAAAAACCCTTTGAATAAATCTTGCCAAGAAAACCCCATGATAGATTTGCCTTTGGATTGCCATAAGTCTGAATCAACTGAAGGCGCATAACAATAACAACATGCAAATATAGCCGAAGTATTACAGAACATGTCCCTAAACATTGACTCCCAGAGCTCCTAGTATTCCTTCCTTAATGATCCAATATCAGTAGTTAGCCTTTCAGCGCTGGTGCATGCCCTAGCCGTCCATGCTTGATCGGTGGGTCTCACAGCTTTGTACTGATACTGTTTGTGCAGTATCCTGCTTTGCAGGATGGGCAGTATACAGAGTTCATAAGCTGGCTGTATTTAATAACATTTATACAATGAGAGTTAGTTATAAAGACATATCTTTCCCTTTCGCCATCAGAATTCTAGTATTTCAACTGGTTCATATGGGAATATAGTCTATCGTATTATCCATATTCATGAGCCCTATGTCTGAGACAAGTCAGTTTATTAATATAAGTCAAGTCAGAAGAAAGGGCAAGAAAAATTGATTTTAGTGTCACTGCAAACATTAATGGTAGAGTAATAGTGGACATTAAGGCAAACCTGGAAGTATATTCTGAAGAATGCAGCCTCTTGCTTTGCTTTGCTATTGCTTGATGAATGAATACAGTCTACAATATTATAAAATTCACAGTGGCCAGTCTGTAATTTATAAATATGGAGTTAGTAATGTCTGCCTAGTGGAAGGCCAGATTGCATTAGAGTGGTACCCAATTGGTTTTTAAGTACACATCAATATGCTTAGGATCAGTTTTGACAGCTGTTGTAATTGAACTGTGAACACATTGTTGTTAACTGTCTTACATTCTCATATAACATACTTTGTACAGTGGGCCCTTCTTATTGGTGGGCTTCTGACAAATTTGACCACCAGCATTCACACACTTCAGCCATTTAAAATAAAAGTTGAAATTTCAAGACTACTGATATCCTAATCTCTGGGGCAGCTCTGTTAGTTTAACTAACATTTCCATTTCCCCACCTAAGTAGCTTGGGAAACTGAGACCAAACATTTTTGTTGGCCAGACTAGTTCTGTCAGGTCCTTTAAGAAGCTCATGTATCTTACGGTTCATGGGCCCTCCCACTCTTGTCATATATTACTTTAAGATGTGTTAGTAAACTTGGACAAATGAACTGAGTTAATGCTTGGTTATGTTGGCATGCTTGGAGGTGTCCTAAAAACCAACTGAAAGAAAATGTCTTTTACTGACCTATTCTCTGTTTTGTACTAAAAAAGAAAAGAAAAGAAGTAGTAGTAGCATTTTGATTTTGGGTATGTCTGTAGGCTTGTGCAGGCTTCGCCTTACAGGCTGAATGCCCCCTTTCCAGAATTCTGGAATCTGAAATATTCCAAAAACCAAAACTTTTTTCATAGGTGGCTGAGAGAGTGTCACCTTTGCTTTCTGATGACTTTGTTTCATGCACAAAACTATTTAAAATATTTATAAAATTACCTTCAGGTGATATGTATAAGGTATATATTAAACATAAATTGGCTCCTCTCTTCAAGATGTCACATTATGTATGTGCAAATACAGGTATTCCAAAGTTTAAAAAAATCCCCAAGACTTCTGGTTCCAAACACTTTGGATAAGGGAGATACAACTTGTATTACATTTTACATTAATGGATAATTCTATACACCTGATAGCTGCAGACCCTTTCATCCTGTGCATAGACTCCCATCAGCTGCTTACACCCACATCACTGACAAGTGTGGACCTGCAGGATTAATGTGTATTTGTCTGAGCAGGGAAGTATCCATATTCATAGGGGGGAAAAACAAAGGCAAAACTGCACAAAGCTGTGCACAGCTACTGTTTATGCACCAGAGCACCAGGTATTGAGTGTGAAAAGCTCCTGTGTAGATGTGGTTGGTCAGTAGCCTACTCTGATCTAAGGGCTGTATACTGGGGAATAGTGCCAGTTGGCAGTTCCATTGTCAGAGGAGCAGTGATGTTTTGGGGACAGCATTCTGTATCTTTGATATATCTCCTTTTAATGTTCAGAGTAAAACCTAAAGAAGATTCACTGTTCCATTGGCATTGAGGTCACCAGCTGCCATGGCTGTATCATTTATTCCCAATGATAGGTGCACTGATATGGTTGAAGGGGTTGCAGTTAAAATATTGTAATATGAGTTGCTTTAGGAAATGAAAAGAGGCTCATATAAAAAACTGAGGAGGAAATATCTAATAATTCCTACCCCGTTCCCTTTTCTTCCCCCCTTCCTTTTTCTTCAGCGAAGAGAAAACTGAGTTCTAAAGCAACTCTGTTTGCTGTTCTGCACTTGATAGTATGATTTAGAGAAAGGTAATACAGAGTGGTATATTGTTGCAGATTTGATGAGGCCACTTCAGAGGACTGAACAGTCAGGAACAGAGCCTCTTGAAAATGCTGTTTAGTTTTTCATTTGCTGTATCACAGCTCTTCATTTCCTAAATTAGCTGCTTTTTGTAGTGTCTGCAACAGTGGTTTTTCAATTATCTTTCAAAATTAATTTAGGCTATGTCATATGGTGTGTGTCTCTCTTACTCTGCATTCTGTTCATAATATGCTTGTGTCTGCAGTCACTGCAACAATAGAACCTGCATGATCCTAGCCGGTTCAACAGTCTGTGGATTTGTAAGAGATTTTATTCATCCATAGTCAAATTTGTCTAACACAGGAGTGGGACTGGAGCGTGGCTTTGGCGCAGCTTCTGTCCTCTTAGGATGCATTCATCATTTAAAAAGCATACCTCCAAAGTGACCCAAAGTAGCTTTATTTTGGCCTGTCTGTATGCGTCCCTTGATACTTTTACAGAAATAGACCAATCAGTCTGTTCTGAAATCATGTCATTTTCATGGGTTTTCCATTCATAGCTCTGTTTCAAGGATGGGCAACTTTATCTGGATCAGGGTTTGGGGTGTAACTATGGAGGGTGAAAGAATGAGGGCATTATCTCCCACTGCCCCTCCAGTTAAATTCTCATTCAGTCCCCACATTTCTGTCACTGAAGTAACTTAGAACCTGGTTGAGCATTTAGGTGGGGTACAGACCGCCCAAAAAGGGCGGTCTGCCTGCGCCTTGTTTTGCTGCATGAGGAAGCTGCAATGGACAAACTGTTCAGCTTCCTTGTGCAGCAAAAAGAACCCGCAAAAAGCAAGTTCTTTTTGTAGAGCCACTGTGACGCTACAGTGTGCCAATGGTGCACTCGTGACGTCACAATGGTGTCGCGACGTGCGGACACTAAGCATCCATTGCATCAAAATGGCGGTGCCCATCTGTACAGGGTGCAGCCATTTTGATGCCCTTGTCACGTGCGAGGAGCGAGGGGCGTCTGGAAGCACCGCCCCTCGCACGTGACGACGGCGCCCCATTGCGCCTGTCTGTAGAGCACATTAGAAAGCCTAAATGCAGTCTAGGCAGGCACAGTTAGCAAAGGAATGTAAGCACTGCCAATACAATGCACCCTTCATATATGCGGGGGATCCGTTCTGGACACACACACCCCTGCATAAGGGAAAAATGTAGGACCTCAAGTCCCATTGTTTTCTGTGGTGGCACACTCTTGTGTGCTGTGGGTGCATGCACCATTTAAATTGTCGGGGCTCTCTGTCCGCATGACCTTGAGTTCGCGTATGGTGAGCCCGTATATGGTGAGGGCGCTGTATATGCATTCTAGCTGTGAATGGTTTTCAGTGTCTCACTTTCTGCAGTACTAAAAATTTAGAGACTGAAGAAAATTTTTTGGAGAGGGGACAGAATTCATACTAGGGAACAATGCCCTCCCTCGTAGCTGTACCCCTGACCAGAGCAACATTTCAACTGTTTAAGGGCTGTTCAAGATGACATGGCCTCAGAAGAAAAAAAAATGAGGCAATGTTTTTCTTTAGTTTAAAATATATAAAATCCTATATAAATTGCTGTTTTCATTATCACAATTATTACAGCCAGTCTTTTGGGGCCAGATTAACGCCTCATTGAACCAGGATCAGTCTGAGATCACTGAATCAGCATCTGGCCTAACTGATCCTGGCCTGGGGTTAATGGACAGGATGACGCCGGGCCAGGGAGAACACAGGCCTTTTGGCCCATGTGTGCAGGCCCTTAGTCACAGTTAAACCACACTTAAATTAGTGGTAGAATTCAAAGATGCAGTTGTGTTAGTCTGTAGAATCAGTATGTAGAGAGATCTTGTAGAACCTTTGAGACTAACTGAAAGAAAGAAGTCGACAGCATGAACTTTCGTAGACTTCAGTCTACCTCCTCTGTGGAAGTAGATTTTGCTACATACTCAAATTAATGGGAGTAACTTAAGTCACAGTGATTTCAGTGGATCTTCTTTGTTGCTGTTGTGCGCCTACAAGTCATTTCCTACTTATGGTGAACCTATCATAATAATTAATAATAATAATAATTTGTTTTATTTATATACCGCTATTCCAAAGATCATAGCAGTGAACAGCAAGTAAGCTAATTAGCAAGTAAGCTAATTTGCCCCCAACAGTCTGGATACTCATTTTAGCGACCTCGGAAGGATGCAAGCCTGAGTCGAGCTTGGGCCCTTTTGCTGGTCTTGAACTCGCAACCTTGTGGTTTCGAGTAAATGGCTGCAGTACAGGCATTTAACCACTGCGCCACCAGGGCTCCTGGGCAAGATTTGTTCAGAGGAGGCTTGCCATTGCCTTCCCCTGAGGCTGAGATGGTGTGACTTGCCCAAGATCATCCAAAAGATTAATAAAAAAGAATTAAGTAATTAAATCACTAATTTACCAATAATGTTTTCTTTGCTTTTTTAAAAAACTAATTGGTCTGTTTAATGCAACTAATTATTCTTAAATTACTCTGTTTGACATGCTTGATTTCTGTGCATTATATGGATAAAAAATTAAAGAGTAATGAGAAAACGGATAGTAATAAGCTTCTAGAAGGATGCATACCTATGTGAAAAGGAGAAAAGGAAACACAGATTTTTCTTGCTTACAAGAACATAGTCTTGAAAGTAAGAACATTCCCACATAACTTTATACTTGGTGCCTATATTTCTTTGCTTATTTTAACCTGCCCAGATGTGCTTTTTCATGAGAATATTTTTTCCATGACACAGTAGCCTGTGGTGGGAAACGATGCCAGTGTTTCTTAAAACTGTTCCAAAACCAACAGTGAAGGAAGGTTGGAATAAGTCGATCTTCCTGATATTTTCTTAGGTCCCACTTAGGGCCTCATGGGGATATGGACATGAGGAGGTCTTTCTTTACAGTAGATTGTGTAGATCTCTTAATAAATTTAAAAGACCCTGTGACATGTCACTCCCCCCTGGGATTCTTACTACATGGTATAACTCATTACCGTCACTGTGTATTTGTTAGAATGTGAGCACATGACTGAATAATTGGAAAACGTACCTATCTTCTAATTGAAAAGCGACAAGAGGAAGCTTATTAATTTTGGCAATCTCTCTCTCTCTCTCTTTTCTATTCTCTCCATCCCCCTTCCTCTGTCTCAGAATCTGAAATTTTTGAGACATGTTAACCTTGATGCTTCTAAAAGAAGAAATGTCATTAAAGTTAGGTTAGGATCATTCATTTTAGCAATTTTACAAGAGAGTAGTTAACTGTGTCTGAGCACAGCTCTATGATGAGATTTTATTTAATTACCTAGATGGATAATAAAAAGGTATTATAATGTATATGCTAAAGGTATGTGAGCTGTTAGTGGTGAGAAGAGAGAAGAAATTTTTATAGAAGAATACCAAGTAATATGAGAGAGGACCCAGTAATCTCTTACCCAAAGATACACAAACTCATCATAGAATAACTTACCTCTCATTGAAATATGTTTTTTAGGAAATTAAAAAAGCCATCTTGTGGTGAGTTGCCATCTGAGAAAAACTTCAAATGACCAGACTATTGTTTTTTAATTGCAAACAACTTGTAATAATATGATTGCCTCTACCAAGCATGCTTTGGTTCCTTTGTTATTTTCACTAGCAGCTGGCAGATAGCCTCCTATCTTGGCAAGCAGCACGGAATAATAGTCATGAATATGCTTGCATAGAACATGAATTATGATGGGTAGAGATGACATTGTGGGCTAGGAACTTAAGAAGGTCTCAGACATTCTTTCCCTAGAATCTTTTATCACCATCATCAGTCTTTGTCTCAGATGAGCTTGGCATATAATGCCAGTGTTCATTTGGCACAGACTTCATGAACTACGTACTATAAATCATACAGTGTGGTCTCTTTTTCTTCATTAAGCAAAATTTCTACAGGGACCTGAGTTTTTCTTTGAAGGATATAGTGGCTTTATCAGTATTATGAATTTTTTTTATTGTGATTGTGACTGTTAAGAAACAGTGGTTATGCTGTCTTGTCAGCATCATTTCATTTCTTGTGTGTGTATTGCAAACCTCCTGTTGACTTATGATCACTCTATGAATTTTATAGGGCTTTCTTAGACAAGGAATGCTCAAAGATAGTTTTGACAGTTCCTTCCTCTGAAATATAGCCTACAGCACCTGGTATTCATAAGTGATATCAAGTGGTACCATAGTCACAGATTCTGCATCCACGGATTCAACCATGGCTTGAAAATACAGTGGGCCCTTGATATCCACTGGCATTTGGATATACCAAAATCCATGGCTTCCCAAATCCCATTATATACAATGACATAGTAAAATGGTGTCCCTTATACAAAGTGGAAAAATCAAGATTCACTTTTTGGAATATTTGGAGGGGAATATTGTCAAGCCATGGATAACTGAATCTGTGGATACAGAATCCGTAGACATGGAGCGCCAACTGTATTAAAAAAAAATCCCTAAACATGGCCCGTAAACATATTCCCCCCTCCTTTTTGGTGATGGTGGTGGTGTTTCTGAAGCAACTTTTGGATAATGGCATGTGGTTTCTTCACTCTCCCCAGCTCGTTGGATGAGAGAAGCTCCACAGTGTACTAAAGAGCACCATGAAAGGAACTGTGTACTTCAGATTATCCAACTGTGAGCTTCGTTGGTTATAAAACCACTATTAGAAGGTTGCACTGCACTGTCTTTTAGGAAAAGACAAAACAAAATTCACTCCAGAATTAGATGCTTGAACAAAGCAAATTGCTTCATCAGTTCACCAAAATGGAAGAGCTCTTGCCACTGGGAGCACATTAATTAATTACTAGAAAAGTATAGTCCTCCCTCCATTCTCACCGACTTCAGACCCATGTCCCTTGCTTATGTGTGAGAGACAACAGAGGGAGAATGAATGGGGAGCGTGCCTGTGCACCCCGCCCCTATATTCAAGCCAATGGGATTTGCATATAGGTGAAACTTTGCGAGGGGGTCTGTAACGAATCCCCCATGAAAAAGGAGGGGCGACTGTAGTATGAAAGGTATGAAAAGGATTCTTTATTTCTTTTATCTTTGGAATATATACTTACAATGGATTTTTCATTTTGTAGCAGTGTTCAGAACCACAAAAGCTGTTTAACATTGCAAATGAACTTCTCCACACAGAAGAGGCATATGTTAAAAGGCTTCATCTTCTAGATCAGGTAAGACTACTTCTATGACATTTTGTTGTTTTGTTTACAATGTGTTATCTCTTCATTTGCATTGTCCCTTTAAAACTTGCAACCAGTCTCATTTTTGTGACCTGTCCGGCAGAACATTTCACTCTGCTCTAGCAGTAGTTTCACGTCTAGAGCGAATGCATATGTTGACAACAGAGGGCCACTTTGAAGGTCTACTCTAGATGTCGTTGTTATGACTCCTCCCATGTTTCACATCCACCCACACATTATTTACTTATGACAGAATTAAGAAACCGTCAGTCCTTTGCTGAGCAGCTATGAAGGTGTGTCTTTCAAGGGCAGCCAAACACAAATGATTTTCTGAAAATATTGACAACTTGAACACTGTAAGAATTTCATATTTCATACTGTGGGATATATATCCCATCTGAAAATTATGAGATTGACTCTTTTTCTGAAGTTTGAACATAATTACCCACCTTTTTGCAAATTTTGTGGCAAACATTCTCACTAGATCATCTGCAAAGCATGACACATGTTCTTTGTTCAAGCAGAGACTGTTTTGCTTTAAATTATATATTTTCACTGAGGCCTTTGCCATACAAGAGAAAACTAAGTGTCTTTGTTTCTGCAGTAGGGCGGACACCCACAAATTTACAAACTGAGATGGCTCTCTTTTGAAACTTGCAAGATCACCCCCTTGTTCCCTAAATTGCTTACCAAACAGTGAGATCACCCTGATGCTCAGGGAACCAATATGGCACAGAAAAAGTCACGTGCAGTTCTAGATATGTTTCTCACTATGTAACAAAGTCACCTCTTTCCAGTCTGTGTACATGTCATATAATAGCATAAAATGAACTTTTCCTCTCATTGATCTGGGTTTTTCCTTTTTTCCCTGATTCAGAAATTATCTACTGTATAAGTGCCACTAGAAGCAGAAACAATATTCAGAAATAAGCTTTTCTAAGGAAGTGTGTAGTTCTTCTGCTGTGGTGTTTATTCAACCAAATAACTTCCCACATTACTTTCCTTATTACTTCAGTTCACATTGCCTTTACATTCACTTCTTTCATCTGTCTTAGGGAGGGCTTGGGAGAACCCTGGGGTAAAGAGGAGCCACCACAGACAATTTCTACATGAATTATATAATAATCATATAGTATTAAACATGTCAGGGTTCCATTTCTGTTAGTTTTGATAGCTTATATTAGGCATTCTATTATGAAGAATCCTAGCTTCCATCTCATGTGCTTCATTGCTCAGTATTACTAACAAGGTAGAATAGAGAAACAAACAGTGGGGAATACTGACCGTTAGGCCATTAGGATGAATTCCCACATGCATGTTGATAACCTAGTTAACCACGGCTGCTAGCTAATAATATACAAGTGAAAAATAGGAGTTACTTTTTAAAAAACACTGAGACTTTTCATATCAGTTGACATCAACCTAAAGATACAGTCGGCCCTCCGTATCCATGGATTCTACATCCACAGATTCAACCAATTACGGTTTAAAAATATTCACAAATTTTTTTTCCAAAAAGCAAACCTTGTTTTTGCCACATTTGTTGTTCCCTGCAGATCCCCACTCTCACTCAGCAGCTTTTTCTGGCATGTCCCAGTGGCAGCACCTACTCCTGTTTTCCCCCATCCTGTTTGTACTTGTGTGTGCATGCACACCATGAACGAGTGCTTCTCTTTCCTCATGGTGTCATCTCCATGATACTGGTGACTGTATAGTGATAATTTCCTGCTCTTTCCTTCTATATTCCACCTCCTTCTCACCTCCACCCCAACATGGTTGTTATGCCCAAACACCCAGTGACCTTCCAGCCCTTCTCTCTGGACTCCAAACTGCTCCTTTGTCCCCTTTAAATTATATGTAATTGGCTCCCATTAATTGACCCTGGATAAGTTGGCCCAGGTTTTTGGGGGTCGATATTTTGACTAAAATTTTGCAACTTACGCACAAATATATATGGTAGATGGGTTTCTTCAGAAGAGCTTTGCAGATAAGCAATTACTGTTTGGAAAGTAGAGAGAATACTGTTTGTTAAAGACATAGATAGCCTTAGAAACACAGAATTGTTGTAAAGATTATTGAAATAATAGCTCTGAAAACTTGAAACACAGTAGAAATGTTAGGTATTGTTATTAACTCAACAGTAATGGATAGAACTTTCCAAGGGATAGTATTCTTGACAAGCCTGTAAGAAAACAATTTAAAAACTATGGAATAGCTCATAATAAATTTGTTAAATTGGAGTGCTTCGTTTCTCCACTGAATTGCTTTGTTTTGAGCCAAATATAACAACATCTGATAGTGGTTAATTTGGACTGTTAACTTCCTCCTTAGTTAAATTTGTCTGTAATTGCTGACAAAGATGTCTGTTGCACTGTAACCGATTGTGCAACGTCTAGTGTGAAAACAGGAAAAGTACCACTGAGCCACATTGTAAAGATTTTTAAAAATTTAGCATACATCTATTTTGTTTCTTAGAAAGTTATTTAAAAAAGATACTTGAAAATATATGTAAAATGTCTTTTCCTTTTAGTTGTATTTGAGATACTATGTTTCATCCCTATTGAACACTCTTGAGTAACTTTTGCATAATCTTCCACTCTAAACAACCAATCAGTTGCTTTCAGATTAAGCAGGTGGCAGATTTATTGCAAGTGATATATTGCTGTATTTAACCAAGAGCTCTTTTAACAAACTAAGCATTTATGTAGAATAGTCTTGGGAAAACAATTAAAAAATACATATCCTGTAGAAAACAATGAATAATCTGTCAAACTCCACATGTATGGCATTAACATAGATCTTATACTTTTGGTTCTGATATCTGTTGAATTGCTCTGGGTTTTTTGTGACAGGTTTTTTGCACTAAATTGTATGAAGCAGGGATTCCACCTGATGTAGTAACAGGAATCTTTTCAAATATTTCATCCATCTATCGCTTCCATGAACAGTTTCTCTTACCTGAGCTCAAAACAAGGATTACTGATGAGTGGTGAGTATACAGTGTGTTACAATTTTTTAATATTAAATTACTACTTTCTAGTAACTAAAATGTTCACTTCTATAATAGTAAAATGTATCCACTTAAAGCTTCTTTATATGATAGTTCTGTGTACATTACATTTCTTTATTCTGTAGTACTTCATAAGACCAAAATCGTAAACTGTATCCATTGCTGGATTCTCAACTGAATTTTCACACAAGAGTGAATGTAAGGTTTGGGAATCTTGACTCTCTGCTGCAGAATCTGGAGCTCCCCTCCTGCTCTGGAGGGCTGGAAAATCCTTTGAAGTATGTTCTCAGTGCTGGAGAGGGCTTCAGGGGGAGGATCTAAAATCCTGATGTTACCATTAGCATCCTGTTGATTCTGGGCCAGTGTTTCACGTGACCCTCTCCACGTGAGAAAATTTGACACCCTATCTTACAAAATTTTAAGGACATGGGTCAGACCAACATTGTACTGAATGTCTTATGCTTCGGTTATTTTAAGGTATGTACTTTGTTTAAAAGCTTTTGTCAAAGTTCATTTCTAGAAGCTCCTGCAAAAACATAACTCAGTGTGGCCCCCAACTGGCACAATATGCACCCATAGGACAAAATGATCGTACACCTCTGGGATAAGAAAGTTAGCCCTGAGAAGCGATTCTTATTCATATGATAGACTTGGTATATGTGCATGATCAAATGATGTTCCCCCCAAATCACAATGCTTCTATATAACTTGATCATAAACAACCTGAGTAGTGTAGATGACATTAAATTATCTAGAATGGTGAAATCCCAAGCAGACTGCATAGGGCCCAAAGGAGGTGAAAAAGAACAATTTTTTTAGACAGAAGCAAAAATAATAATCCCTTCCGCATTTAACTTTTATCAGTCCTCTTCATTTTGTTTATGGCACAAGCTAATTAAAAAAACACTTTACCACATTTATAATAAACACTGCAGTAATGGAAATACACTTTTATAGGAGGCATGACTTGCTTTCAAACATACTTAAAATGATTGAAGAATGCTGAATTGTTGTTTTTAAATAATATTATTATCGTTACTGTTACTTTTCATTCATTTCCATCCCACTTTCTCTCCAGTAATGGTACTGAAAGTGGCTTACAAACTATCAAAACCAGCAGAAATTAAAAATACACAAAAAACAGTTTTATAGGGATGTGAAACAGAGAGCATTAAACCATAAAATAAAATTCTTTAAAAGACAGAATATTAAAAGTCATCAAAACAGAGCATCTTCACAATCAGTTAATAAAAAACTAATGGAATAGCTAGCTCTTGGCAGTGAAAGGAGACCAAACAGATTCCATAGGAAGGGAGTTACAAAGCTTTGGAGCAGCCACCAAAAAGGCCCTTCACATATTTCTCCCAAGAAAGTCTGGGAAGGTAGTGGGATGTAGAAAAGGGCCACTCCTGAATACTGTAGAGTTTGAACAGCCTGAAGTTGTTTCTGTATACACCACATTGATTTATATAATCTATTGCAAATATGCATAATTACCGAATCCTTCAGTGTAAAATGTGGTGCTGGGAAATATGAGGGAAGAGCAAGCATTACCTTCTGCCAGCAAGATTTATGGATGTCAAAAAAGCCCTTCATGTCACAGAAGGTGATATTTGGATCCAAATAATTTTGCATATAACTAATGCTAGCTTCCAGTTTTCATGTTCTTTCAACTTGCTTGTTTTACAGGAATACAAATCCAAGGCTAGGAGATATCCTTCAAAAACTTGCTCCGTTTCTGAAAATGTATGGAGAATATGTAAAGAATTTTGACAGAGCAATGGACATGGTGAACACATGGATGCAGAGATCATCTCCTTTTAAAGACGTCATTCAAAACATACAGGTATATTTAATTGTCACATCCTTTCTATACCACATTTTGGCCCTAACAAGCAGTCCTAAACAGTTTATGAAACAAAATGCTGCAGATTAAAAAAAATTACAGAATTAAAATCAAAAAGGTGCTCTCCAATTAAAAAGCATTTTAAAACAGGTAGAATAAAAGTGCATTTATAGCCTAAGTCAACAGAGATGTGATGCTGAAGAAGAGTGCTGAGGATACCATGAATCGCCAAAAAGACAAAAACAGATGGGTCCTAGAACAAATCAAGCCTGAATTCTCCCTGGAAGCCAAGATGAGTAAATTGAGGCTGTTGTACTTCCGCCACATCATGAGAAGGCATGACTCATTAGAAAAGACAGTGATGCTGGGTAAAGTAGAGGGAAGTAGAAAGAGGAAGATTGTGTGCCAGATAGATAGATTCAGTCAAGGAGACCATGGGCCTGAGCCTACAGGACTTGAGCAGAGAGGTAGAGGATAAATTGGAGACGCCTCATTCACAAGGTTGCTATAAGTTGAAGTTGACTTGAAGTCAGATAACAATAAACAACCAAGGATGGATAGGTTTAGTCTAAACCTTTGAATGGAATTCCGTAAATAGGCAATAAGCTACTTCCACAGACAAGTCCTCATGTTGCTATTAACTCTATCTGTCTACTGGATGTCTGACAATGTGACAGGATTCAGATGATGGTTGCAACTTAGATTGAGTTTTATGTGAATTGAGAAAAGACTTTACGTCTGTAACATTTCAGATGATATAATACATGAGGAATTAGAACTTTCACTAACTAAAAAAAGGCCAGCCACAACACTTGGACAGATGTCACTGTAGAGCAAATGGCATTACAGCAGGTGGCTCCAGATCTGTAGCTGTGAAGCTAGCAAGGACTCATGAGTAACTTTTATGGAATGCAAGGACTGTGGTACAGATAATGAATTACTCATATAAAAAATGAAGGTAAAACTCAATAAGAAAACAAAACCAGTCATCATACCAAAATATGATGTGAACAATGTCTCAACAGAATTTATTGACAGTGTAAGGAATAGATTTGCATTACTTAGCATAATAGACCAAGAACCAGAAGAACTGTAGTCTGAAGCCAGGGACATAATAAAAGAATGCAGACATACACTTTCAAGAGCCAAAAAGAAATAGAAGAAAACATAGATGACAGATAAAACACTACAAGCAATAAAGGAAAAAAGGGAAGAAAAACAAAAAGGAGATAGGAACAAACTAAGAACCATGAACACAACAGTACAACAACATCCAAACAATGATACCTTTATTGGGCCAACCAAAACGTACAGTTGCAAGTTGCAAGCTTTCAAAGTCATACTGGCTTCTTCATCATGCAAACAGGAGAAAGAAATTGAGGATGTTAGTCATAGGCCTGCATTTTCTGTTTCCAGTCATAGTTCAGATGGTTGGGAGGGCTATCTGCAGGCTGTCACCTCCCCCTTTGGCCATGTGATCACTGGTAGATTTTCAAATTCAAGGAAATTTAGTGTCCATGTGCATTTCAAAGAAGATGTTTCCTTGGAAACCAGCATGTCTCTTTCCTTTTTGAAGCCACAGGCCCCTATGTATATACAGAACACAGTACAACAGTTAGTACGAAAAAATGAAGAAAACTAATACAACGAGCAGTGCAAAGAAATAGAAGACAACAACAAAAAGGGAACAACAAGAGACCTATTCCACAAGATCTGGAAAATCAAAGGAAAATTTAAACCAAAGATCGGAACACTATGAGATAAAAATAACATAAGTGAAGACCAGGAAGGAATAAAAAGATGTTGGATGGAATTCACAGAAGAGTTATACAAAAGAGATGACAAAATGAAGGACACATGGAATAAAGAGTCATATGAAGATGAACCCCAGATTCTACAAAGCAAGGTGGAAGCTGCAGTAAGAGAAATTGCAAAAAAACAAAGCACCAGGAACAGATGATATTCCAAATGAACTGCAGTCCATGTTGACAGAGTCAACTGTAGTTCTAACCAACATGTGCCAACAGATATGGAAGACAAAAAGATGGCCAATACATTGGAAATGATCAATATACACCCCCATCCACAAAAAAGGAGACACAAAGGACTGCAGCAACTATAGGACCATGGCACTAATCTCCCACGTGTAAAAGGGATCTAGGAGTCCAAGTAGACCACAAATTGAACATGAGTCAACAGTGTGACACGGCAGCTAACAAGGTCAATGCAATTTTAGGCTGCATCAATAGAAGTATAGTGTCTAGATCAAGGGAAGTAATAGTGCCACTCTTTTCTGCTCTGGTCAGGCCCCACCTGGAATATTGTGTCCAGTTCTGGGCACCACAATTTTAAAAGGAGAACTGGAGCGTGTCCAAAGGAGGGCGACTAAAATGGTGAAGGGCCTGGAAACCATGCCCTATGAGGAACGACTTAGGGAGCTGGGGATGTTTAGCCTGGAGAAGAGAAGGTTAAGAGGTGATATGATAGCCCTGTTTAAATATTTGAAGGAATGTCATATTGAGGGGGGAGCAAGTTTGTTTTCTGCTTCTCCAGAGACTAGGACCCAGACCAGTGGATGCAAGCTACAGGAGATTCCACCTGAACATTAGGAGGAACTTCCTGACAGTAAGGGCTGTTCGACAGTGGAACACACTTCCTCGGAGTGTAGTGGAGTCTCCCTCCTTGGAGGTCTTCAAATGGAGGTCGGATGGCCATCTGTCGGGGATGCTTTGATCTGGATTTCCTGCATGGCAGGGGGTTGGACTGGATGGTCCTTGCGGTCTCTTCCAACTCTATGATTCTATGATTCTAAGCAAAATTATGCTCAAAATTCTGCAATATAAACTCCAACCATATATGGAGAGAGAAATCTCAGAGGCATAGATCATGAAAGGCTATGGAATGACCTTAAAAACATGGGAGTTCCAACACATCTGATAGTCCAGAGATCTCCCTGGAAGCCAAGATGACAAAACTGAGGCTGTTGTACTTTAGGCACATCATGAAAAGGAAGGACTCATTGGAAAATACAATAATATTGGGAAAGGTGGAGGGAAGTAGAAGGAGAGGACGGCCACATGTTAGATGGATAGACTCTATTAAGGAAAACATGGGTGTGAGTTTACAGGACCTAAGCAGAGCAGTGGAGGACAGGGAATCTTGGAGATGTCTCATCCTCAGAGTCACCATGGGTCGAAATTGAATCGAGGGCAGTTAACAATAACAACAATAAAGGTTGATTCTAGACCACATGTGATTATGCATCGGGAGTCTCTGGCCTGCTAACTCCTTTTACATATAAAATTATTCTTTTTGTAAATGTTCAAATGGATATGTGTTTGGTATACATGTCAGAATTTGCTTTTTTTTAAAAGAACAGTTACTGTTTGTGTTATGTAAACATGTATGTATGTTCATTCTAAGTGACTAGATTACACATGTCAACAAATACTTTTAAATACATCCCCCCCCCATACTTTAACCTTTAATACATCCAAAGGTAGAGCTTGGGAATTTGCTAAACTCCTTATTGTCTCATATATATATACCACAGGATGATTAAGATAAATCTGGGTTTCTGTTTAGGCATATACATTGCATTGATTAATATCTATCATCTTAACTTGTAGATCTTTGGGGGGAGTTTGTTTTGTGATAAATATTTAAGTAGCTGTTTCTGCTTTTATTGATCTAGGAAAGCAGAAGAGAACATGAAATGGTTAGAAGTGTAGCAGAAGGATAGATTTGAAATTAGTTTAAGAAGCTGGACATGACCTTAGGGTTAGTTTCAGCAAGACGTATTAAACTGAATTTTCTTTCTCTTTTATTTTGCTATTTATTCATGATCCACTATAAACATCTGCCTATCATCCTAATCATTTTTTTCAGATGTAAAGACTATCAGTTTCTACTTGTACTGGTTTGAGAGTAAATGAAGATGCTAAGTTTATTTTTTTTAATTAGCCAGAACAATTTTTATTTTTGGCTTGATTACAGAAACAGGATGTTTGTGGGAACCTCACATTACAGCATCACATGCTGGAACCTGTGCAAAGAATTCCACGTTATGAGCTTCTCTTGAAGGATTATCTTAAAAAACTCCCTGGAGAGTCACCAGATAGGAAAGATGCTGAAAGTATGTACAATTTTCTTCAATACTGTTGGAACCAATGAGTTAGTAGTGTAAAATTGTTATCTGTTACTATTATCCCTTTTATTTATATTCCCCCTTTCCCCAGAATCAGTACTCAACATGGTTATACATGTGTTTTGGTGTTAAAACCTGTAAAAATCAAACCTAATAATTATAGCACTTTGATACCACTTTAACTGCCGAGGCTGCATCCTATGGAATTCTGGAACTTTCAGTGTAGGGAGCAATGTTTTAAATTCTGATCCAGAGAGATCCTCTAATGCCTCACTAGACTTACAGATGAAGGGTTCCCTAGGATAACAACTGACATTTAAAATGGAAGCATGTAGTGCTATAAATGTGTACTGTGTACTGGGAAAGGGCTCTTTATCTCAAGACTTCTATATCTTTTTAATGCTCATAATATGTTACCATATTTAATACACATGAGCAATGCCTTTTTATTGACTGCATGTATATCTGTTTTCTCCTACAAGTCTAATAAACTATTTTTAATGTACAATTCCCAGGCCTCTTCATGTAGGAACTTACTGCTTCCCATTTTAAATCGGCTCCAGCCTCCTGTGGGATGGAGGCGGGGATTATCACACAGTAATCACTGAATCATCGGCCACCATCAGCCCAAGTCCCAGCCGGGTCGAAGCCATGCTCTGCCAGCACTCTTTAGAAGTCAGAAAGCTTTCTAACTTCTAAAAATTGCTGGTGGAGTTCAGCTTGGGACCCAGGCTGATGGCGGCCGGCGATTCAGTGGCGATTTAGTGTGCAGTAATCCCTGCCTCTATCCCACGTCCTGGTTGCAGCCCACAAGGCTGCAGCCAATTTAAAATGTCAAGCGATAAGCTCCAATTCTCCTTTTCCAAAGCATACAGATGCTGCATTCATGGTGCAATGAAACAACAACAACAATTTATTTATATTTTCTCACCTCTCCCGAATGGATCGAGGCGCAGTCACAACCCAGTAAAATACATACAAAGACAGAACAATAATATACAGTAAAATTATTACATTAAAACTTTGTCATCATCATATAACAGTACAATACAATACAATTATACAGTGGTCAGAAAGTGGAACAGTATTCCTTCCAGGAAGTCAGGTGGGTATCTCGCCGGAAGAGATCTGTCTTAAGTGCCCTCTTAGATGCTTCCAAGGAGACAATAAGATGGATCTCTTCTGGAAGACTATTCCATAATTTTGGAGCAGCCATAGTGACGGCTCTTTGGGAAGTCATTACAAATCTGGTTGGTTGATGTTCTAATAAATTCTTCCAAGTTGTTCTGACAGTGCGGAGCATATTATGTAGGGAGAGGTGTTCCCACAAGTAATTCCAACCCAAGCCATGTAGGGCTTTAAAGGTAATAACCAACACCTTGTATTGTGCTCGGAAGCTAATTGGCAGCCAGTGAAGAGATTTTAGGACAGGTGTTACGTGGTCAAACCTGGACGAACTGGTGACCAATCTGGCTGCCACATTTTGAACCAATTGAAGCTTCCGAACTTGGTACAAGGGTAGCCCCATGTAGAGTGCATTACAGAAATCAAGATGAGAGATTACCAATGCGTGTACCACTGTTTCAAGGTCTTTTTGGTCCAGGTAGGACGCAGTTGGCGTATCAACCAAAGTTGGTACCAAGCACTCCTGGCTGTCACATACACTTGAGATGATAATTGTAGAGATGAATCTTCCACCTACTACGTGGTTAGTAGTACACTTTCTGAAAGGTTAGCATGCTAAAATGCTAATATGGCATCAAGTTCCTTGTTGTTTTCCCTCTGCAGATCAAAGTTCAAGTGATGTGGAGTAGAAGTGCTTTATGCTGCTCCTATCTAACAGAAGAGAGAAACATTTACTATAAGTAGCTTCCAGTTTGGTCTAGTTTGCATGAGCCTAAACAGAACATCAGGGTCAGGCATTCCCCAAATCACCCATGGCTAGGACAAGGACTTTCATCACATGTTCATTTCACTTTCTAGGGAACTTGGTTTGTGCTATTATATAGAAGCCAGAAATCAATTAGCAAAGGTAGTTGAACAAGCCAGCTAAAGAAGCCCTAGTTTAAAGCTGGCTTGTCTGGAAACTAACTCTGATTTAAATCATGCCCTCAGATGCATGTGTAACAATATGCCAATTTTCATTAACAGTGGAAGTCAGTTCTCCTAAAACTGTTTCTCTGCTTTGTCCAAGGAGCAGCAGGCTTGGTGTTTTGTTCACTGGCATTTAATCTCATTAGTGTAGCACTAAATCATTGTTTAGTGTTACATGTGAAAGAAATTTAATGAGTATGTATATTGAGAATAAGAGGTCAAAAAGCATATAGTGTTAGAAGTGAAAAATACAAAAGTACATAGAGGATAAATCTTAGACTACACAGTGATTATTTTATATTAATCCCAACCATACTTTTAGGAACAGAAATTCTTGTTCTCACAAGCATAAGTAGGAAGCTGTTCAAAGATATAGGGCTGCACCTGTGCAAAATAACTTGCCACAAGTAAGTTTTATGCATTAATACATTGGTTTATCTCCTCTAAACCCACTAAGCTGTTCCACAATTTTTAGAAACAAATACCTTGTTGTCAGTAAATTATTTGATCTTTAGCTTTGAGTTCATGAAAAAGTACTCTTCTTTGACATCCTTGCCCATTGTGTACTGGCTGAGATTTTATTTTTCTTTTCTTAACCTGTGGTTTTAAATGAAATGCTCTTTACTTGCACACTTGACCTGAACAAGATCAGGAATATGATGAATGAGTTCCTCCTAACAAATGAGCTATTTCTGTGTATCAGCTATTTTGAAGTTGAGTTGTGCACGCCAGGGAAATAAAAACTGTATATTAACTGATAGCAATCTTAAGAATGTATAACTGCTCATGCTTCTCTTTCAGAATCACTGGAGCTCATTTCTACTGCAGCAAACCATTCAAATGCAGCCATCCGAAAGATGGTGAGTAGAAACTGTGTAGCAGGATCATCAGCTAAGCCATTTACTGAGATGCTTGTTTGAACAATACATTTTCTCATTGCTCCAGAGTACCTTAATGATGATTTTCATACTAATGGAAACTATCTAGTATACATCAAGTTAAAGTATAAATCAATGCCTTTTGTCATTACTGTGTTTTGTGAGGGACTTTTTCTCATTCCTGTCTACTAATTACCAATGAATTAAGTGGTTAGTCTCAGAAATCCTTCTCTTCTTCTGTCATGTCTTCCTTTTTGTGTATTTTAAACATGACATTTAATATATTTGAAATATTCAGCCATTGCTCTTGCAAATTGACATCACAATTCCACACTTGGCTACTCAGAAGGAAGTCAATGATAATGACAGATAAACATGTATGTGAAGCAGGAAGGTTAGGTTGTGGTGAAAAGCAGATAACTGGATTAAATCGTAAAGACAGATTCAGAAGAACTGCATGCATTTTAAAGCTATTTTCGCTAGCTTTGGGGGCATGTTGGATAGCATCTGTATCTTGCTGTATCACTACTAAATTAGTAATAGTCAACAGAACGTGACAATCCCTGCAAAGTATTGTGCAAGCGTTTCTAACAAGGAAATGACTGAAATGCAGGATTTCTAAAATTTTAAGAAAAATAAGAATAATGTCATGCTGAAGCCATCCATAACTGAGCAGCAATGCCCAGATTATCATCTTGCCACGTCCACATCAGGTTCTACACTGGGAGAAAGATGGGGTATTAAATAAATTAATCAATAGTGAGAAAGTACAGTTTCACTGATGCACTATAACTCTTAAGTATTGTCATCACCATCATCATCTTTACAGTTGGCCCTCCAGATTTGCAGTCTTGACACTTGCAGTTTTGTTTATTCATGAGGTCAAGGCTGCTCACCTGGGCATTCCTCCTCCCCCTCCCTCCTGGGCTTTTCTTCTCAGGAAAAAAAGCCCAGAAGCCAACTCCGTTTCTTTCACAGCCGACCAAGCAGCAGCCCAGCTGAGAGAGGGAGGAGGAGCCTCCATCTCCCCAGGACCCTTTGCCTGCCCCATTGCTCACTGGACTGTCCAAGAGGCAATGGGGCAGGCAAACAGAGGAAGAGGATCCTCCATCCCCCCAAGTCCCTTTGCTTGCCCCATTGCTCCCTGAGATGTCCAGGGGGTGATGGGGCAGGCAAAGGGAGGAGGAATAGGAGGATCCATTCCCCCCAAGTCCCTTTGCCTGGGCTGTACAGGGGACGATGGGGCAGGCAAAGGGAGGAGGAAGATCCATCCCCCCCAGTCCCTTTGTCTGCCCCATTGCTCCTGGGCTGTCCAAGGTTGATAGAGTAGGCAAAGGGAGGAGGAACACCCCCCCCCCCGGACTCCTTCCCAGTCAGATCGCTGCCTGAGCAATTTTTCCATATTCGCAATTTTTCTATATTCATAGGGGTCTCATTCCCCTAACCCCCACGAATATGGAGGGAGGACTGTATTTATATACTGCTGAGTATACTGGGATTCAAAGCAGCTTACTTATTAAAATGATTACAATAAAAATTACATTAAAACTGAAATAAACCAAGAACCATATTAAAAACATATACTCTAAAAGTTTAAAAAAATTAAAAAATACAGGATTTGTAGCTGTTTTGCTGTTCCAGAAGCCTGGCTTTTGGTCTACCAGTAGAAGGATATCAAGGAGGGGGCCATTCTAGCCTTCCTAGGGATGGAGTTTGAAAGTGTAGGGCACTAAAAAGGCCCCCTCTCATGTTCCCACCAGCCATACTTGTGAAGATTGCTGTAAAGAAAACCCTTTAAAAAGGAAAGGAAGAAAAGAAAAGGATGTATTGGCCCGAAACAGGCTGAATAAAATGGTTTTTGGCCGCTTTCAGGGTGTGGCATTTAAACGACTTTCCTCTCCCAAAGCAGCCAGAAGCTGCTCCAAGGCCACCTAAAACGGTCCAAAGCTGCTGGCAAAAGAACTGGATTTAATTTGCTCCTGCTGGCATCCCATTTGGGATTGTGGTGGCGGCCCATTTCAAGAGCAGACTGTTTGTTTGCTGTGGTCCCAGAGCGATCGTGACCCGAGAGGCTAGAGATTGCACCTTTTGGGCCATGTGCTTTGGCCCATCTTCTGATATGTCTCAGAATTAAAGAGAAAGCGCTTGGGGTGGGAATAAAATGTACCGAATGCTCGATTGGCCAGAAGACAGTACGACAACAGAAACATTGTATGTACATCTTAAAAGACCTTGAGAACTAGAGCAACAAATACTGAAAACTCCCAACACACTTGTCAAATCTGGAGGATCCCTAAGCCATTTTACATTCTGGTAGTAGAGGGGGATATAGATATTGTATACTAACATTATACAATATCTATCTAATATTAGATTTTAACTGTGGATTTTAACTGTGGGTGCTTTTTTATATTTATGTGCTTACTTTTACTTGGTTCAGTAACAATGTATCTGTATGTATATCTTTTTTTCAGTTTTTTTGGTTGCTCAGTTACAATTCTGTATTTTATTATCATTATTCACCATGAGCAGTATTTTAAAGGAAAGATGGGATATACTGTACATTTAATAAGTGAATAATTTCCCCCCATTAATTAATTGAATAATTATTTCTGCTGCTATGTTCATTATAAATTAATGATAAAGACTGATTCTAGCTGAGCTTGCATTTCTTTTTGGTATTGCAGGAAAAGATGCACAAGCTGTTAGAAGTGTATGAGCGGCTCGGTGGAGAAGAGGATATTGTTAATCCAGCCAATGAATTGATTAAGGAGGGGCACATTCAGAAACTGTCAGCAAAAAATGGTACAGCTCAGGATAGGTATCTGTTTCTGGTGAGTGATCTGGTTTCTTTGGGGGTAAAACCTCCTTCTACTTTGTAGACAGACTGTCTCCTTTGACCAGGTTGTTCCGGCCTTCTGTTCTGGCATGCCTCCACTCCTGTTTCACAAACAACTTTTTTTATAAGTGTGTCCTCCTGCCCATCACTGTAGTATTGTTAAATCATATGTGCTCAGATTGGGGACTCTTTTCTTTATTTTGCATGATTGCTACTTCACTTCTTAATAGTACAGTACACTTGATGTAGGGCCTAAATACCCTAAAAGAAGCTAAGCAGGATCAGCCTTGGTTAGTACTTGGATGAAAGACGGCCAATGAATACTAGGTGCTGTAGGCTATATTTCAGAAGAAAGAACTCTGAAGATTCCTTACCTAACGACCTTATCCCATGGACTTTTAAACCTGTTTTACCTTATCCCATGGGATTTTAAGCCAGGTCTTATCTTTGGTGGCCATTTTGTAATGATGGAAGATTCTGAGTGGAAAGAGAGCCTGGATGGGTGTAACTTTGACGCAGGCTGCATCCAGGATGGACTGCAGTGGCAGTTTCAGTGGCGATTTATGTCTGATAACACCCAGCTGCCTCCTGAATTCGGGCTGAATCAAGAAAGGTAAGCCGAGCTTAAAAGCCCATGGGATAAGCTCCTAAGAAAAATTGATGAATTCATGGGGTTGACATAAATTGACTGGAAGGCACATATATACATACCATTGATGTATATGCTACTTTCTAACCAAAAACATGAACCAAATCAATTCAGTGCCACCAAAATTATTATGGCTAGTAATCCCAAGCTTCCCATGGAGAAGATCATTTATTTGGTGTCAGAATCAATGAATGCAAGTGGCTTGCTTTGGAAATAGAACATTAGAATCATAGAGTTGGAAGAGACTGCAAGGGCCATCCATTCCAACCCCATTCTGTCATGCAGGAAATCCAAATCAAAACATCCCCGACAGATGGCCATCCAGCCTCTGTTTAAAGACCTCCAAGGAGGGAGATTCCACTACACTCCGAGGAAGTGTGTTCCACTGTCAAACAGCTCTTACTGTCAGGAAGTTCCTCCTAATGTTGAGGTGGAATCTCTTTTCCTGCAGCTTGCATCCATTGTTCCGGGTCCTAGTCTCTGAAGCAGCAGAAAACAAGCTTGCTCCCTCCTCAATATGACATCCCTTCAAATATTTAAACAGGGCTAACATATCACCTCTTAACCTTCTCTTCTCCAGGCTGAACATCCCCAGCTCCCTAAGCCGTTCCTCATAGGGCATGGTTTCCTGACCCTTCACCATTTTAGTCGCTCTCCTTTGAATACGCTCCAGTTTCTCAATGTCCTTTTTAAATTGTGGTGCCCAGAACTGGACACAATATTCCAGGTGGGGCCTGACCAGAACAGAATAGAGTGGCACTATTACTTCTCTTGATCTAGACACTATACTTTTATTGATGCAGCCTAAAATTGCACTGGCTTTGTTAGTTGCCGCATCGCACTGTTGACTCATGTTCAATTTGTGATCTACTTGGACTCCCAGATCCCTTTCACATGTGGTTTCATTCAACCAGATGTCGCCCATCCTATATCTGTGCATTTCATTTTTCCACCTGACATTTCTCTGTGTTGAAATTCATTTTGTTAGCTTTGGCCCAGGTTTCTAATCTATTAAGGTCATTCTGAAGTTTGATCCTATCATCAGGGGTATTAGCTACTCCTCCTAATTTGGTGTCATCTGCAAATTTGATGAGTATGCTCCCAATTCTGTCATCCAAGTCATATTAGCAATTCAGCCATTAGTTGTTGAACTCTTAACATGGTTCTGTGGTAAATATATATAACAGTTTGTCTGAGTCGTGAGTTTACAACTGATTTACTAATCTTTTCCATTCTTATAGTTTTAAATAGGCCCATTTGGTGCAACTTTTCCATTGTTGTTGTTTTGAATACATAGTATCATACAATTTAGGTGATGTAATAGGTCTCAATTTTCTTGCCACAATCCCTGCACCTTCCCTCCTTGAAAACACCCTATAGCAGTAATGCAGTAAGAAAATAACTTTCAAAGAGATTATGGATTGTGTATGTATCTTATCAGTCACTGTGCTGGTTGGGAGGCACAAGCTTGAAGACATAAACTTGATTAAATAAAATAAATCAAGAGACAAATGAGAGAGATGCAGTTTACCAGAGCTGCAAAAGAAGAGACATCTTTACTGAGTGTCAGTAGTTTGAGAAACATATGGTGAGGAAGGGTGGCTTGCTACTATACATTCCTCTTCAGCCCTTGTAGCAAATCCTGGTTATATGATGAAAACTGCTTTTAGTTTTGTGAACGAATGCTTCTAAAGAAGCATATCTTTTACAATAAGGGTATTTTTAAATTAGATGTACAGTCATGCCAAATAGGATGTCAGTGATGGCAAGGAATTCTCAGAAAGGCATGTTGATAGATATTACACACAGAGCAGTCTTTTTGGCATTGGAATATTCTGAACAGAACCAGATGGAAAAGGGAAAATAAACCTGGAGAGTAGAATTCATAGTAGACTTAAGAATTTAGAGCTTTTTTGTTTGTTTGTTTGTTTGTTTGTTTGTTTTTGGCTTAATCTCTGTATGAACTATGATTACGAAAAATCAGGTACTGATAAATTTTCCATATCATAGTAGGAACAAATAGTGGTAGCTGATTCTACCATACATCAAGTTATTTCTGTTTTAGAATACTTGCAGAAATGAATTATAACTATTTAGCAAAAATAAATTTTGGAGTTAGTGGTAAATCACTTTATATAATATCTTTTGTAATGAGAGTTTTCTCTCAATTACAGTTTAACAGCATGGTGTTGTACTGTGTGCCAAAACTAAGGCTGATAGGCCAGAAGTTCAGTGTTCGAGAAAAGATTGACATTGCAGGATTACAGGTTTGTGTCTTGTTTTTTTCTGATTTTGTTCTCTTATGTATTTACCCCAGGATTGTTCTGTTTTGTCTCATAGAAGATCTTTTAGTTAAGAAACAAGCACTTTAGTTGCTTTGAAGGGCATAAGCAGTTGCCAGGGCCCTGGAAGGTAGAATATACTGGTTTTATAAGCAAAAGTGCAGGAAATAAGATAATGCCTTAAGAGATGGCAATGTTTTAAGAGATTGAAAATCCTGCAAACAAGACAGAAGGTTGTTCCATTGACATAATAGTTCTATAAGTACTGGTGAAAAGCTACTGAGTTTTATGTATTACTGTATAACTGAAATGCGGTGGAGGCACACATTTCTCTAGATTTAGACATTGGGTCCTATTGAGTCTTGCGAGATAAGCAAGGGTCAGCCTGTATTTGGACAGGAGACCACCAATGAATACCAGGTAATGTTGGCTAAATCTATGAAATTCATGGGGTCATCATAAATTGACAGGTGAGTTAAAGACAGAGAGAGAGATTGGCTAGCTACAAATCCAGATTAGGTTAGAGTTTAAGCCTCTCTTACTTAGACATCCTTCTTTGTATCTCTGTTTTCAGTAGGATACTGAGTTGGATCCAAACTTACCGTATATACTCATGTATAATTTGACCTCATGTATAAGCCAAGGACAGGTTTTGGGGGCAAAATCATGGATTTTGCTATGACCTGTGGATAAGTTGAAGATCAAACTCAGGGGCATGTAACAAAGGCCTGTTACAGACAGCCAAAATAAAGCTGCTTCGAGTCACAGTGGAGGTATGGTGTTTCAATGATGCATGCGTCCTAAGAGTCCAGAAGTCGCACCAAAGCCACACTCCAGCCCTAAGGACTGAAGCATGGCTTTGGTGTGGCTTCTGGACTCTTAAGGACGCATGCATCAGTGAAACACCATACCTCCACTGTGATTCGAAGCAGCTTTATTTTGGCTGTCTGTAAAAGGCCAAAGGATCTAAATGGAGGGGGGAAAACACTACTTCACTCCCTCCTTCTCCCTCGCTTGACCTCTCCCAAGGGTCATAGTCCGGGCACGCAAAATGTGGACACAAATCTCCAATTTCTCTCCCTTCCCCACAACATTCCCCAAGGCTGATGGCTTGCAAAAAAGGGAACACATACCTCCAAGTTCCCTCCCTTCCCCACAACTTTTCCCAAGGTTGATGGTTTACAAAATAAAGGGGGGGATCCAGACCTCCAATTTCCTTCCCTTCCTCACAGCTTTTCCCAAAAGGAGATACAGACCTCCAGTTTCCCTCCCTTCCCCCCAACTTTCACCAAGGCTGTTGCAAAAAAGGGGGACACAGATCTCCGATTTCTCTCCTCCCTCTTTTCTCCACAGCTTTCCCAAGGCTCACAGAAAAGGATTACTGTATTGATCTGTACATACATCTACCTAGGATTTTGAAGCCCATTTTTGGCCTTAAAAATTTTGACTTATAGATGAGTATATATGGTACACTCAGCAGAGTTTCATTGGAGGGAGTTGGTGTTCCTCTTTGCATATGTAACCTGCAGCAACTGCCAGACTAAAGAGAATTGGAGAAAAATTACTGCCCTTCTGTTCAGTCCTTGTTCCCTCCCTAAATGGAAGGAGTCCTTTCACTATTGTGAATAGAATTAACTTACAGAGGCCCATGCTAAGTAATTCATGTGATATCTTAACAATAAAATAAAATTTAGTTCTTTTGATTTTTGAAATGATTACTTACTCTTTTGCTGTTATTCAGTTTTGAGGGCGTTAAGATTTTCTTGATAGTCAAAAACTGACTGAAATTACTTTTATATAAATACCAAAATACTGATTTGGTTTTTCTAGGTCCAGGAAATTGTCAAGCAAAATGTGGCTCATACATTTTCAATAACAGGAAAAAAGAGATCCTTGGAGCTACAAGCTAGGTACAAAGTTTATTCTGCATATATAAATTGAACCAGAAGCAACTAGATTTTCCTAACATAAATTTAAATTAAATTTAGACTACAACTCCCATCAGTCACAGTCAGTATGGCCAAGTTGTGGCCTAAAACATATAGAAGGCTTGGTAAAATGATTCATTCCTGCAAATTATATTATTTGAAATAAGTGCAAAAATTTTAAAGGGGAAAGCAGCATTTTCTTGTAGTTATCTGTTGATTACTTTAGATTAAATGACACATTACATTCCTGCAATGTATAATGAATTTTTATAATCAATTGTAGAGATCAATGTTGTCAGTGATGTTTACTTATAACATTGCAGATGTTAGAATTCCTGCTGGATATAATGTACTAGAACTGTCTTGCATACTAGCAAGAAGTACTGTGTGTATATGCATCAATTTATTGAAATGGCCAAAAGGAAAGAAAACGTGTTTTGTTTTGTTTGTCATTTTATAGGACAGAAGAAGAAAAGAAAGAATGGATCCAGGTTAATATATTTTACTGAGTACTTGCATTCTGCCAGCAGAAAGAGGCCTGTTACCATATTTGTTTATCTATTTTATTGAGCAAATTAGGCTGCATATAAGATGTTTTCAACATTTATATTGTATCTGCAGAAACATTCTAAACAAAAATTAATATTCAAATATAAAAGGGACAAAGAATCCCTTTGCTATCACCATAAAAGACTGGTGTATTTGCTCAACTTTCGACTTTTGTGATCTTTATCACTCTTCATCTAATGATGCATGAAGCACTATCCAGAATTTTGTATCTATGTAATAATACACATAGCTGGGAGGAAATTTACATGCAAACATGACAATTGCCATATTAGCACTGACTATTCACAAAATGTTGCTGAAAATACATGCATCCTAGCAATAGGTAAGGCAATTAAAATAAATAATTTTATAAGATATTCTGGTTAACATTGCATGCATCTGATGAAGAACTGCAGTCCAAGAAATCTCATGCTATTGCTGTTTAATTTGAAAATAAAAACAGAAAGACAGAACACTATAAATCAGTGAACCCCTAGAGATTTTGGATTTCTGCCTCCAGAATCCCTGTCCACCAGCTATGCTTATTGGAACTTCTGAGAGCTGTAGTCCTAAACATGCAGAAGACAAAGTTGAGAATTGCTGCTAAAAGCAGTAAAGTAGGCGACAGTAAAAGTCCAGCATGAAAAACACCCAGTAGAGATTTTTTTTAAAAAAATCTTAGTACAGGTATATCTCATTTAACAAAGTGTGTTTCCTTGGCATTTCTTCTTTAAATAGGAAATTTGGTACTAGAGGCAGAAATAACATGGAAAGAAATAGAAATAGATTTCTACACTCCCAAAAGGAAGAGCAGTGAAGGCTTCTTTCAAATACATCCAGAAATGACTTTTTCTTTCAGCACCCTCCACTTTTCTTATGATTTCTAGTTTGGCAACCAAATCTGTGCATATATTTTTAACATTCTGAGGATAGATGGTAAGGCAGAGTTATCAGCTATCCCCCCTCCACTTTTTATTTTTTGCAGTTCACACATACTCAGTAAGTTGTCCTGGACTAGGTACAAACCACTCCAGTAAGATTCACCAGAATGGGATTTGCTCTTTCCTAGTTCAAGCTGCTAGAAAGAGAACAGTGATGGAAAGGGGGAGGGAGAATAGGCATTAAACATTGTCAAAAGGGGCTTTACTTTTAATTGAGGTATATGAGTACTAAAATGAATTAAGAGAATTAAATTTAGCTACGTGTTTCTGGCTCCTCAGATTTGACAGAACACATTGAAGTTTCAGTCACAACCTTTGTATGTCTGCTTGAAATGTACTTGAAAATTGTTTACCATGTAGTTATAAATTATGCTAAGCAACAACAAGCAACCCTGATAAGAAATGTATAAACAGTAGCAACGCTAGCATCACAATATTCTGAGACCCAAAATTATATGGCAAGCTATGTACTGTATAATGCTACTCTCTAATCATATTACTAGTTAATGATCAATGTAATCTACAATGTAATGTAATATATGTCATACTAGTGATAGAGATGCAATAATACATGTAGAAAAGCTGTTTTATAATACAAGTTCACAGAGGTTTGTCATAAAACTTATATCTTTTCTGTATGTCTTACTGCATCTCTATCACTAGTATGATTATTGTTGTACCAGGATTGTTATTATCTTAACTTGTAGTTATGCCATGATATCTACAGTTTATATTATTCAAAAAGATTTTGGACTTTGTTCTTTAAACAAGATTTTGCTAAAGACTTCAGCTTGTTGTTAGTAACTTCTTTTCTGTAATTCTTATTCTAGGTTATCCAGGCAACAATTGAAAAACATAAGCAGAACAGTGAAACATTTAGGGCTTTTAACAATTCTTTTTCTCAAGAAGATGAGCATTTCGCTGACTCATCAGTAAGTGTTGAGTAATTACTATTTCTGTTATTCTTTTCAAGAATTTATTTTACAGCTGAGGTAGACTTTTTACAGTTTTTCTTCTTTGATATGTACATTTCTAGCCACCTGGATCATACAGTCCGCCCTTGCCTTACGCGGGGGATCTGTTCTCCCTCCCATGTAAGGCAAAAAGCGTGCATGCTCAAGCCCCATTTGATATAATGGGGCTCACGTTTGCTGTGTGGCCGCATGCATGTGCCGCAGGAGCGTGTGCCATTCTCCCGGTAGCTTCTGCATAAGCTGAAAGCTGCCTATAACGAGCCCGCGTATGGTGTGGGCTCACTGTACTTATAAAAATAGTTTCAAATACATGTTGAAATACACCATCTTGTACATTATTGCTACAGAAGGGAATGAAATGCCCAGTTTTGGCAGAAGCAGCATGATCCAGCAGAAGGACACTACTGGATCCTGACCCGAATTACACAATTATTATTATTATTCATTGCAGTCTCCTATATGTGTACATTCATCAGTTGAAACACATCACCTCCTTGTATATAACCTCAGTACTGAAATACTTTTTTGTGTTTCTCTCTCCACCAGATAGCTAGCACCAGTTCTGTGGAGTCTATGCCAGGGACGGATGGCAGCAGCACATCTGGAGGGGTAAGGAGTTGTGAAATGGATGGTCATTAAAGCAAATGTCCAAATACCTTGTTTGGGGGAATGAGAATGGGGAGAAGAAAAACCCATTTCAAGCACAGTCATACAAAGTAGGCTACTTTCTTTTTTGGGTTTTATTCATGGTCAAGGATAGAAACCTTTCCATTTGCTTTATTTGTGAAATATAAGTTCACAAATGCACTGTGAAATATATGCAGGCTAAATTTGCTGCTTCCACTGATTGCTGTTGGAAAAGAAATTAGTAGCTGTTGAAAAGGCAAGTAGAATGGTTAAACCCAATACTAAAATGAATAAACAAGAGATTACTGACTGTGGGCTCATTCCCACTGGGGGATAAACTCGTGTTCGTATTCGGTTCTGCCCCGCTAAATAAATCAATTCAAAAAGGCCCCTTGTTCCCACAATGAAAAGGGAGCTTGCTTGGAATTGATTAATTTTGTTGGCACGCTTGTTGTTCCCATTGGAGATGGGAAGACAGAGCTGCCCTTCAGCCAGTCCCCCCCCCCGACCCCTTCAGAAGGTCCCGACCAGACCCTTTCTCTCTTTGTTCCCTCCCCTCTCCTCCTTACCTTTCTTCCTTCATTCCCTCCACCTCTCTCCCTTCCTTTCCTTCCTTCCTACGTTCCTACATTCCTTCCCTCTTTCTTGCCAGGCCTCCACCACTTCTCCCAGGGCTGGTGGGGCCTGTGGCAATCCTGCCGGGCCTCCACTGCTTCTCCTGGGGCTGGTGGGGCTTCTGGGGCTAACAGACGCTCTGCCTACACTGGGGAAGCAGCGGAGGCCTGGCAGCAGCACCGCAGGCCCCGCTAGCCCCAGAAGAAGCAGTGGAGGCCCAGCAGGAGCACCAGAGACCCCGCCAGCCCTGGGAGAAGCGGCGGAGGCCTACCAGGAAAGAGAGATGAAATGCAGAAAGGTAGGAAAAAAGGGAGCCGGGAGGAGGATGAGGATGGGGGATCCTTTTAAAAAACAAAACAAAACTAATCGCAAAATCAGTAGAATGGCCTAGCAACTTCTCACCTTTGCAAGTAGCTGCTTTGCTAATCTATCAATTTTGCGATTAGTTTTATTTTTGTTTTTTAAATAAGTACCTAAAACAGTGGCACTGGGGTGTGTATGTGAGAGCTCTGGGGATGGATGACACACACACCCCTCTGCCATTTGTCTTCCCCCTCTGAAAGAATCAATCCCAATCTGGCATTCCCACTTGTTGGACACGGGTCAGGATAGATTCTTAGCAAAAGAACTGCTAAAAGCAGTTACCCCCGGCTTTTGGCATTTGCCCTACTGGAATTGATCAAATGAGGATCAGAAATGATTTCCAGTGGGAACTAGGGGCGTATAAATCGGGTCAGGATTTGGAGCTTTTGATAGTGCTGTGTTCAGAGAATAGTATTAGGTGAGAAGATCCTGGAATGCTTGAAATTACAATGCAGTCACACTGCATGTGCAGCACCTCATCTGATACTAATATCACTTCCAGAGAAATCTTGTCTGTCGCTGCTTCTGAAGGGTCCTTCCTTCTGAACATAGCATTATGAATGAAAAGAGTGTACACACACTATGCCTTGCATTATTGCTGCTTCATTGCAGTGCTGGTAAAAAAATTAATTTACACTTTAACTCACATTAAGAATAGCAGCAACACAGGCACTCAGTTCAAAAATGCATGCAAAGGATGCTCCAATACTTCTATAGGAATGAAATAAATAAAACATATGGCACATTGCCTGCAGTATATTGCAGCCAAGATAATTTCCTATGAGATTTGGAAGTAGGAGATCAAGTTGCTAAAACTCTTCACCCATCTGACCCCAGTCCAAGCTATAATACCATTATGATATGTAATTCTGTGCTGTGATTTTCTGTGCTAAATCTAAAGCTGGGAAATGGCATGATCCAGTCAACAGTGACCCATTGGAAATGTACCTTAGCTAGCAGTGTCATTACAGCCTTTGGAGAGAGTCGTAGGAGTTGTAAACACCTTGTTTTCTGGCCCAGAGTTTTTGTGTTGTGACAGGTCCAAACTGCCATCGCACACCAAGCAGTTGTTGCATGGCAGCCTGTCTGGGTGTTTAATCATTGGTATGTCTGACAGTTGCTAGGACTCAGGTGCTTGCCCTTCTGTGCAAGAGGAGAAGATAAATAAATCCCATGAGAAACTTTCACAGAGCATTATGGCTCATCAGCTCTTGCTGTGAAAATTGTCAAGTTTATGGGTTTTTTGCAATGTCAAATCTTCTCTCCCCCTCTTTCCCCCCCCTCCCCCCCCCCCCTCTCAGAGAAAACAAAAACAGAGTAGCTTTTAAATTTTTCTGCTATAAAGCATCTATTTTTAACCTTATTTTCATGTTTATTTGAAGGTTTATTTTTCTTCTAATATTATAATATCTTCTAATATTATTTGTATATAGTAGATTTTGCCTTGGCAGTAAAAGTCTTTACTGACAATAACTCTATTTAAGGCCTGCAATCCTATAATAAGTTAATATTAAAATTTGCCTGTGTGACTGTATATATTCTTTTCTTTGTCCTGTTTTTGCTAAGTACAGATCAATTAACAGTTATTAATCATGCAATTTAAGAGCTCATGTTTTAGTATAACCTGCTTGCTTAAAGACTTAGCATCTAAACCACTTGGTGGTGTTGGTGATGGCGAACTAGAAGTTGCCTCTGTATCTTGTCCAGCTTGCTAAAGAAATGCTTAGTACATTTGAGATATGGACAGCATTAGCAATGAACCATGATAAATGACTAAAATTGGAGCAGGGGAGCATTGTGGAGATAAAGTGCATTGATAAATAATCTGCTTTAGTTTTTCATAGCAAGGACAAAATTGCAAGCTGTACAAACTGTACAAACTACACACTGTAGTACTTGCAATCCTCAGGATTTTAGGACACACGTTGTGCAAAATGTACACACAAACTGCAGGCTTGTATGAAAAACTAACCATTATAAGTAAGTAAGACTACTTCTAAAAATGTGTAAGGCATACTGAATATAAAAATGCGCTTATCATGAATAATCTATACAAAAATTTATGCAGATTGTTGTGCATACTTTTAAGAAGTTGCTGATTAATATAGAAGCAGTGTGATATGAATGTAAGATGGAGAAAAAATAGAAAGTAACACGTTCATGCTTCTGAATCATAGGTCCCTATGACCAAAGATGTACATTGATAATGTTTGTTTTGTATACTCACAGCAAAATGCTCAGTTGGAATGCAGTTTTTCCCAGAAGCTTCAGTACACTCTGAATGACTGTAATTACTGTATATACTCAACTATAAGTCGAAAAATTTATGCCCCAAAATGAACTCCAAAATCCTGGGTAGACTTAAGGAAGGGTCAATGAGTTAATGCTAATAAATTTTGTGAAAGAAGAAGTGCCCACCTTCCTCTGTAGCCTTGTAACGGCTCCCTGCTTAAAGCCCCGGCGCCGGCTCTCATTTCCCCCTCTCCCCTTCTCTGTGTGTGTGTGTCTGTTTCCCAGGCTCTCAGCCTTCTTGCCGAGCCAGACCTAACAAGCTGCTGCTAAGGAAAGGGACACACAGAAAGTATGCCCAGGCTTGTACCCCGTTTTGCCTGGAAGTCCTGGGGGTGAGAAGGAGAGAGAGCGAGAGAAAGGTTTGTCCTCCATTTCTGCTAACTATGAGCCTAGGAGTCCTGGGGGTGAAAAGCAGAGAGAGAAAAGCCTGTCCTCCATTTCTGCTAACTATGAGCCTTGGAGTCCTGGGGGTGAAAAGCAGAGAGAGAGAAAAGCCTGTCCTCCATTTCTGCTAACTATGAGCCTTGGAGTCCTGGGGGAGAAAAGCAGAGAGAGAAAGGCCTGTCCTCCATTTCTGCTAACTATGAGCCTTGGAGTCCTGGGGGTGAAAAGCAGAGAGAGAAAGGCCTGTCCTCCATTTCTGCTAATTATGAGCTTTGGAGTCCTGGGGGTGAAAAGCAGAGAGAGAAAGGTCTGTCCTCCATTTCTGCAAGCTATGAGCCTTGGAGTCTTGGGGGATGACAAGCAGAGAGACAGTGGGGTCTGTCCTCCTTTTCGCAAGCCATGTGCCTTGGAGATGCTTTTGGTAAGGGGAAGAGAGAGAGAGAGAGAGTGTGTGTGTGTGTGTGTGTGTGTGCGTGCATGTGCACACTGAAGTTTGTTTCCCCTTTTCCATGCTGAGACTGATGCTTGGGAGAGGTCCAGAGAGGAAGATATAGGGAGGGAAGTGGTGATTTGTCCCCCCCCCCTTTAGATCTTTTGTAACATTCTCCAGTGTTTGCCCCTTGACTTATCCACGGGTCATATCAAAATCCAAACTGCCCTCGCCTTATACATGAGGTCGACTTATACATGAGCATATACAGTAACAGCTAGGTGTGTGTTGTGTGCCTTTAAGTAATTTCTGACTTATGGCTACCCTAAGGCAAAACTATCATAGGGTTTTCTTGGTAAATTTGTTCAGAGAAGCTTTGCCATTGTCTTCCCCTGAGGCTGAGAGTGTGTGACTTGCTCAAGGTCACCTAATGGATTTCATAGCTGTACCAGGAATCAATCTCTGGTCTCCAGAATCAAAGCCCAATACTCAAACAATTACATCACGCTGGCTCTCTAATATGCAACTACTTATATCTATTATTTGGTATAATAACTGTATGCTTCATTATAACCAAGTATGAGGCTGAAACATTCTCTGAACTGCTGGCCTATAATGAGAAGAGGAAAGGCATGTACGTAAGAGCCTTAGCAAATCTATAAGCCAGTCCATAAAGTTAACAAACCATACCTGGACTTGGAAAAGGTGAATATTTTGTTTGTTTGTTTTTATTCCACCTTTTCCCCAAAAAGTGACCCAAGGCGGCTCACAATATAACAACACATTAAAACAACATTTAAAAAAAATACTTAAAATAGCCTAATTAAAACAGTAAAAAGTTAAAAATTTAAACATACAAAATTTTAAACATATAAGGGTTAAGAAATAATCTAAACAAACCTTCCTTTCAATAAAACCAGGCCAGCATGCTATTAAAAAGCTTGCTGGAATAAAATGTTTTTGCTTGCCAGGGAAAGGCCAGAAGGGAAGGGGCCAGCCCAGCCTCCCGTGGAAGAGGGTGGGAGCAGCCACTGAGAAGGCTCTCTTTTGTATCCTTGCCAAATGAGACTGGAATTGTGGTGGGACCGAGAGAAGGCCTTCTCCTGAGAATCTTAGGGCTCTTGGTTGTTCGTATGGGGAGATACGGTATTTCAAATAGTCTGGACCTAAGCCATGTAGGGCTTTATAAGTCATGATCAGCACATTGAATTGTGCTCAGAAATGAATCAGTAGCCAGGGAAGCTGTTTCAATACAGGAGTTATATGCTCCCTGTAACTGGATCCAGGCAGTGTTCTAGCTGTGGCATTTTGGCCCCTCTGAAGTTTCCAAACAGTTTCCAAAGGCAGCCCCACATAGAATGCATTACAGTAGTCCAAATGGGATATAACCAAGCCATGTGTCACCATAGCCAGATCTGACGTCTCAAGAAATGGGTGCAGCTGGTGCACTACTTTTAACTGTGCGAACGCACTCCTGGCCACTGTTGAAACCTGGACATCCAGGCTCAGAGTGCAGTCCAAGCTGCGAGCCTGAGATTTCAGGGTGTGTGTAACCCCATCCAGCTCAGGCAAAGCCCTAGTTCACTGATCTGCCTTATGACTGACCAGGAGCACCTCTGTCTTGTCTGCAATAAGCTTCAATTTGTTTGCCCTCATCCAGTCCATAACAGCAGACACTGGTTCAGCACAGAGACAGCTTCCTTTGGAGTTAGATGGAAAGGAGAGATAGAGTTGGGTGTCATTCGCATACTGATGACACTGCACCCCAAAACTCCAGATGACCTCTCCCAGCAGTTTCATGTGGATGTTAAACAACATGGGGGACAACACAGACCAGCAACCAAAGAATCGAAATGGAATCCCCCAACTCCACTGTCTGGGTCTGTCCCTCCTGGAACCACTGCATAGCAGTGCCTCCAAGCCCCATCTCAGAAAGGCGGCTCAGAAGGATACCATGGTCGATGGTATCAAAAGCTGCTGAGAGATCCAGTAGGACCAACAGGGACACACTCCCCCTGTCTAGTTTCCTGTGTATGTAGATGTACCAAAGCAACCCAAGCTATCTCTGTGCCATAGCCAGGTCTTAAATTAGATTGATATGGATTAGATAACCTGTTTCATTCAGAAATTCCTGGAGCTGGGAGGCCATCACTCACTCCAGAACCTCCAGAATGTTAGAGACTGGTCAGTGGGATCCAGGGAGGTCTTTTTCTGTAACATTTTCACTACAGCTTCCTTTAGGCAAGCTGGAAATTTGCCTTGCTGCAATCAAGCATTCACCACTCACTTTACTCACTTAGCCAGTCCCTCACTAGCTGATTTCAGAAGCCAGGAAGGGCAAGCCAGTATGAACTTCTCCAATATCTTGCTTTTCAGGTTTCCACAACTTAAATTCCATGAAATATGGGCCAAATGTTTGATTCTGAATGATGTGAGCAGTTTTCTGCTTTGGGATAACAGATATTATTAAACAATTAAAATTTTCACACACTGTGTTGTATCTGGTGTTCATTATTCCTCAAAGTCTGCTAGTAGAATATGCTACACTCATAAGATACTTCCTGCTCGATTAGCAAGAGTATCACATGTGCCAGAGATGCCTTCAAGTTGTCTGTTGGCTTATGGTGATCCTATGAATTTCCTAGAGTTTTCTTAGACAAGGAATACTCAGAGGTGGTTTTGCCTTTTCTTTCCTCTGAAATATAGTCTGCAGCACCTAGTATTAATTGGCAGTTTCCCATTCAAGTAACAACCAGGGCTGACCCTGCTTAGCTTCGAAGATCAGAGAAGATCTGATGCCTTTAGTCCCTGTACTCAAACTGTACCATATAGACAGTTTGTGTCTCCTAAGGAATAACTTAACATGATGACTGCACTGGGTATACTGAAAGGCCAGGAAGATACTTGTATTTCTCTTAACCATTCTCTGTGCCTCCTTGGGGAGCTTTGCACCACAGTTAGAGTACTTTTGTCTCAAATTCTTCCTACAAAAAAGCTGAAAGACTTGCAAGCCACACCACTTGTCTCTAGCATGTGTTATACTCTTGCTAACACAGCAGAAAGTATTTTCTGAGGAAGAAGGCAGCTCACATATCAGGAAGGGTAGAGAGACCTTCAGCATGTAAAACAGGCATTTAAGAAAATCTATAGTGGTGTTTCTGCAAATTAAAACATTCAAGCAAGCTGTTTAATAGTTAGTCTAGCCTCTCTTCCAAATGTCAGGGATCATTTGACTATGAAAGTTTCATCAGCCAAAGATTACTGGCAGAGCTTAGGTCGAGATATATCTGTCAATCTTAATGCAGCTTTACTATTTGCATCTGTTAAATCTCTGCCTCACAAAAACAAATATTTTTTTTTAAACAACATGGTAGGGCTCAAGCTGCACTTTCTGGTTCTCAGTAACCTTGTTTAACTTCACTGTTATTTTATTTTTCAATCCAGCCTGAGTATTGCAGAAAATCTTCCAAACTGAAGAGAGACAAGGAGAAGAATGCTTGCAAAAGTTGTGGGGAAAGCTTTAACTCTATTACAAAAAGACGACATCATTGCAAGCAATGTGGGACAGTAAGTATTGGGGGAAATAAATTATTTGAAATAAACTGTTGTTCTTTTGGGAAAAGGTTGTTATTTTTGTTGCTGTTATTAACTGCCCTTGAGTTGACCTTGATGCAGGGCAACCCTATGGATGACACATCTCCAAGTTCCCCTGTCCTCAGCTGCCCTGCTTAGATCCTTGCAGGTTCAGCACTGTGCCCTCCCTAATTGAGTCTAACCATTTTATGTGTGGTCTTCCTCTCTTTCTACTACCCCTCTACCTTTTCCAGCATCATTGTCTTTTCTAACGAATCATGCCTTTTCATGATGTGGCCAAAATACAACAGTCCCAGTTCAGTCATCCTGGCTTCTAGGGAGAGTTCTGTTCTATTCTAGAACCCATTTCTTTGTTTTCTTGGCTATCCTCAGCACTCTTTTTCAGCACCACATCTCAATTGTGTTGATTTTCTTTACATCAGTTTTCTTCACTGTTCACTTTTCATATCTGTACATTGTGATGGGAAATACAATGGAGTGGGCTATCCTCACTTTAGTGTTCAGAGCTATATCTTTGCACTTTTGAATCTTTTCCAGTTCTTTCATAGCTACCCTTCCCAGTCCTAGTCTTCTTCTGATTTCTTGACTGCAGTTTCCATTCTGGTCAATATTTGATCCAAGGTATGGAAACTCTCTGACAATTTCAAATTTTCTCCTTATCTAAGACAAATTCTTGTAGCACTTCTGTGGTCATCATTCTTGTTTTCTTAATATTCAGCATTAAACTCACCTTGGTGCTTTCCTCCTTAACCTTCAGTAATTGCTCCAGGTCCTTATTGGTTTCTGCTGGTAGTATTGTGCCATTTGGTTGTTAATTTTCCTTCCCCCCATCTTCACTTGTTTTGCCTCTGACTCTAAGCCTACTGTTCGAACAATATTCTCTAAATACAGTTTGAATAAGTAGGGTGATAACATGCAACCTTGCCTGACCCCTTTGCTGATAGGGAACCATTCTGATTCTCTGTATTCAGTTCTGGCGACAGCTTCTTGTCCCAAGTATAGGTTACACATTAGGATGATCAGATATTGTGGCACTCCCATTCCTCTTATTGCAAGCCATAGCTTTTTGTGAGCTATGCAGTCCAATGCTTTGATGTAATCTATAAAACACATGCAGATTTTCTTCAGGAATTCCTGGTGCACTCAATTATCCATCATATGTTTGCAGTGTGATCTGAGTGGCTCTTCCTTTCCTGAATCTGGCTTGTGCCTCTGGGCTTTCTCACTCCATATATGGTAAGAGTCTTTGCTGCAGAACTCTGAACATGACTTTGGCACGTTACAGACTGCCAAAAAGCGGCAGCCTGCACCCGCCCCTTTCCCCACCGGATCGGGGCCTCAGCAGCCAGAGTGGCTGCTGCTGAGGCCCCGATCCACCGCTTTCCAGGCTGCAGGGAAACAGCAAAAGGCCACTTCCCCGAGGCCTGGAAAGGGGTGTCCTTGGGGCTTCAAGCCCAAGGACACCCCGCGGCGGCAGGGAGGAGGAGAAAGGGGCCGCTTGGCCCCTTTCTCCTCTGTGTTGCTGGGCACAGCCATCTAAAGGCTGCGCCCAGCGACGCAAACCTGGAAGGAGCTCCGAAACGAAGCTCCTTCCGGGGCTGTGGAAAGGGCGCACTAGGCGCCCTCACGCAGCCCCACTACATCACAACCACGCCGCCCCACTTAGAGGCGGCTCAGTCGTGACGTAGCAATGGCGGCGGCCATGTGGAACGGCTGCCGCCATTTTGTGCGCGCTCCGCGTGTCCTAGGGTTGAGGGCGTCCAAAAAGGACGCCCCTTTCTAACCCTAGCACGTGCGGAGCACGCACTTTTAGGCCCATCTGTAATGGGCCTTTGTTTGCATAGGAAAATAGTTCAATGATTCTGTAATTACTGCAGTCTTTTGTGTGTCCCTTTTTTGTAGATGGGAATATATATTGATGGCTTCCAATCTGTGGGCCACTGCTTTGTTTTCCATATTTGTTGGCAGATTTTAGTTAGAACTACTTGAATTTGTCTCTGTGGATTGTAGCAGTTCTCTTGATATGTTATCTGTTCCTGGTGATTTATTCTTTCTAATTGCTATGAGTGTGGCTTTCACTTAGTTCCACTTAGTAAAAAGCTTAGTTTTCTTTTTAAAAGATTTTCTGCTAAGAAAGTGATTTTACCTTTGTCCATTATAGGAGTTGATGATGTAGGAAGGTTTTTCAAGTAACCATGTATTCCAAACTCTTGCTCACCATTTTTCCATATTTAAATCTCCTGTCTTCCGTTGGGCATCTATTTCAGTTCTTGCACTGGCCAGAATGATTGTGATAAAATTTCTGTAATTCAAAGCACTGTTTTCTTTGGTGTACAAATGAGTAACAAAAGCGCAGGACAAAAGTTGATGGTTTATTTAGTGATAAGATCAGGTTTATGATCACCATCCAAAAAGCTGAGGACTGGTCAACTCTCATTGATTATGTTTCCACTACCTCACATTTGCCTAGACCACTGCCAGGAACTTCTGACTTATGGAGAGGCATTTTCTGCTTGACCAAAATCCCTTCATGAATGACTTCCTCAGTGAACTTTTGTGTTTATCCTAATCAGAAACATACCACATCATCCAGATAACTACCCTAATAGAATTGATTGCTTAAGCATCTCTTATATGTGGAATCTGCAACCAAGATCCATTGATTCCAGTACAAATTATTTTTCTTGAGCTTTTCCTAGCAATGCCCATTTTACCCATGTTTTGCTCATGAACCATTGAAAGATGTCTCTAATCATTGAGACTGTTGGAAGAAAAAATCATTGAGACTGTTTGAAGAACTGGACTGTTTTCCCTACAGAATAGGAACTAGTCTCATATGTATCTGAAATGAAGAAACAGACTGCAAAGGTTCAGATAACTGTGCTATTAACCATTGACATGCTTATATTCTTGTTGTAACTAGACTTTATATTAAGTGTATATTACTCTCCTGGACAAACACAATTCAGAGAAAGCCAATAAAACTGGGTACTTACGTTACGGTGGTATTTTAAGCTGTACTTGGCTTTTGCTATAGTCCCTCAATAAAGCTGCTATAACCAACATGAATGGAATAATTTAGTTTTATTTTAACAGTATTAATTAATTCAGTATCAGTTGCACAGTTGGAGGATTAATATAACTGGCTTTACAGAAGCTTTTGTATTCTGAAAGGTAGGATATAAATTATTTTAATAAAAAAAATACAAAGAAAGCAACATCAAAAGGTTGAGTTAAAGCGGATGGTGCAGTAAGACACATGAATGGCTGAACACCCACAGACAAGCTTGTATTTGCGCAAGCAATTACAGAAATGTGAATCCAGGAAATATTTCACAATATCTGTCTGGTTTCATGTCTCTGTCGTTTTATCTGTGGCTTCTTCATTGTTGAGAAGTGGGTATAGCTATCTTGAGAGTCAGTGTGGTGTAGTGATTTGATTATTGAACCAGAACTCTGGAGACCAAGGTTCAAACCCCTGTTCAGCCACAGAAACCCACTGGGCAATCTTGGGCAAGTCACATACTCTTAACCCTGGAGGAAGGCAATGGCAAATGTCCTCTGAACAAATCTTGCCAAGAAAACGCCATGTCTTAGGGTCTCCTTAAGTAAGAAACAACTTAAAGAGACACAACAGCACCAACAAATAGCAATCTTATGAACAGTTTGACATGACATGTCCTTCACAAGTATGCCACAACATAGCATGTCCTTCAAAAAGTAAATGCATATCACAGTGAATTAATTGCTTTGTAGCCCTAAATAATAACATTGTAACTTCAGATGGGATGTATAGTAGGTTACAGAGGATGGCTGAGTCATACTTATTGATGGGCTAGAAATAGAAGGGTCTGCTATATTTTTCACTTTACCCAAAGTGCCTGAAGTATCCTCAGATTCCATGTTTGTGCTGGCCAGGGTTGAAATCTTGTCAATTTCAGTCAGTTCCACCCTGTAGGATTTGCTGCAAGGATGATTTAAAAACATATTTCCAGATATGTATGTCAGTCAGATATGAAAAAAATACCTACTTTTTTTTAAAGATAAATTTTTGTCTTGCTTTTCCCAGGACCCATTTAATGAAAGACATCAATACTCAAGTAATTTTGAGCAGAAGGAAGTATTTTATTCTGTTTGATGATCTATGGCAAAACAGATAATTATCCTAAAGAAAACATTTCACCGAATCCCATTAGTATCTTTCATTTTGAATCATAGCCACTTTTATCACCACTCTATATTTCCAGTATTATAAGTTTGCTATCTTATTGAATCCACCATTTAGTTAATTATGCAATGAAACATTGCCAATTCAGCATTCTGCTGTTTTGAGGTTTAATATGACTTTTTTAGTATGGATAGGCTGTATTTCCCCAGGATCACCATTGATTACCAAGCAAGACTTATACATGTTAGTCTACCTTGATTATTAGTTCTGAATAACTGCACGTTGCTGGCATGTAAAACAAATATGTGCATGCATGCACTCACACACAAATACATACACATACTGAATAACCTTTAGTCTGTCTGGCAGATATTCATATCAAGAGCAGTCTTAGGCCTGTTATAGACTGCCAAAATAAAGCTGCTTCGGGTCCCTTTGGAGGTATGCTGTTTAAATTATGCATGGGTCCTAAGTGTCCAGAGGTTGCGCCAAAGCCACACTCCATTCCTAAGCACTGGAGTGCAGCTTTGGTGCAGCTTTCAGATTCTTAGGATGCATGCATCATTTAAACAGCATACCTTCAAAGAGACCCGAAGCAGCTTTATTTTGGCAGTCTGTAACAGGCCTTAGAGAGAGTCAGCTGTCTCAAGCAATATATTTTTATAATCACAAAAAGGAGACAGATTGTTAGTTCTCATTATATTTGTATTCCTATGGGGAGAGGCTAGTGATATTTTCTACCCCATGCACTTTAAAAAAAAAAAATTGTCCTTGGATACTGTGCACCTTGACCTTGGGGAGAAAGGGGATGATGCCATTTGCTTCAGGCAGCAAACAGGTGAGCCATCCTTGGTCTAGGTGTCGTTAAGTGAATGCATGTGGGAGGGCTGAGGTTTATGTCTCTTTTCTTCCATTTATTGAAGAATGTTTATTCTGCATGATTATACTTTTCTTTTAGTTGTGACTTGTCTAAATTTGCTTGAATTGCTTGCTTACATCACTAAAAAATGACTGAATCCTGGGCTTTTTCCAGGAAAAGCATGTACTTGGTTGCTGAACTAAGGTCTTTATGCAGTCTGATCTTCAAATACAGATTAATTGGACTGTCTCATGAGGAGCTGTAGCAACCAGGAACAGTACCTAGGAGCAGCAGAAAGTAGAACACCTCCACCAATTTCTCTCAGCCAATTCTGCAGAAAGCTTACAAGGATGTTGATGTTTAAACCCAAATCTCCTTTATATGCTTAGCATCCACACACTTTTTTTTAACAAAAGAAAGTGATATTCTGCTGATATGTCAGATTCCTTCTTACTATGTTCAGATTTCATGTTCAGCTCTTGCCTTCATTTCTTTCACAGCACTAACTTGAAAGCCCTCTGGATATTCTAATGACAAAAGAAAATGCTTTGAAAAAGTTCTGTTTTATCCATTTTACAAGGTTCAATTAGAGTACACTGAGCTTTCACATAGCATGCCTCACTTATCATTATTTGCTTAAAAATTATTAAAGTATCTCTCAAGTAGTGATATTATCTTCTCTTACATGTTGTAGTGTTTTTCAGGCTATGTGGCCCTGTTCCTGAAGAGTTTCTTCCTGACGTTTCACCAGCATCTGTGGCTGGCATCTTCAGAGAATGCTTCTTTCTTCATCAGTTTAATCACATAATGGCTTTCCAATTTGTGAAACAATTAACTGTTTAGTGGATTATTGGTATTTTGCTCATTCAAACACAGGATGCTGTTACTCCAACCCAAAATAGCAAAATAAGAAAAGAATCAGCAAAAATGTCTTTAGAAACCTACAGTGAACATCTCTCTGTGAGATGCTTCCTCTCCTGTGTTGTTCTTCCTCTTTTGGATGGTGTTAGTGAGAAGGCTAAGAAAAAGTAACTTGCTATTCATCCACCACTTTACAGATGCAGATCCTGTTTAGAACGTATCTTCTCTCTTGCTTTTCCTTTCATTGTTGAATGTTTCTTGATAAGGAAATAATTTGCTATGAGCAGTTGTTGCTATATTCATTCCATGGAATGTATAGCAAATAAATATTGATGCTCTTACTGAGTCACATCGCATTACCAAATAATAACGCTGGGTTTGTGTGTGTGTGTGTGTTGGGTGGTGTGTGTGGTGTGACAGAGAGAGAGAGAGAGAGAGAGATTGTTTATGTTTGGTGTGCGTGCATGAGAGAGAAAGTTGTTGTGGTGTGCCTTCAAGTTGCTTCCAACTTATGACAGCCTAACCTATCATGGTGTTTTCTGAGGCTGAGTGTGTACAATTATCCCAAAGTCATCCAGTTGATTTCCAGAGCTGAGCAGAGATTGAAACCCTGGTCTCCAGAGCCATAGTCCAATGCTCAAACCACTACACCATGCTGGCTGAGAGAGAAAGAAAAAAAACCTAAATTCAAAATGATTCAAAGGAAACATCATACTTATGAAATTCAGTAACCTTTCATAAACAGAGCTCTTTTCATTTTATTTTTGGATGAGCTTCCAGGAAATCTAATAAATATTTAATCCTCTGTAATTTTAGAAGAGTGAACAGGAGGACAAATCCATATACAGTTTACTCCCCCCCCCCCATTTCTTTTTCCTCTGTAGGCAGGGTTTTAGAAAATAGCACAGAGTGGCAAAAATAATTCCCTTATTCTGAGCAAGTGGGGGAAGATTGATGGAAGGAATAATGTCTTGGACCCAGAGCCTGAAAACCTTTCATGATTATCACTGACTCAGTATCATTGTTTTCTGGAACAGAAACCAAACTGATTTTAATCGTAAGGGGATTTTGTTTTTGTTTTAACCCAGGTTATCTGTGCAAAATGTTCTGAATTTAAAACACTTGCTGATAACAGCCGCCAGAATCGAGTGTGTAAAGATTGCTTTCAACTCCCATCGGCAGCACCATGCATCTCAGGCAATGAAAATGCAGGAGAACAAAAGAAAAAGATTGCCATTGAGGTATACTTACCTTTTAATCAATTCTGAAACAACTGGCTGCTGCAGCAAAAGCATAGTTTTCCTTGTTAAAAACCCTTTCAGGATCTTACCTCACAGTCATTCAAGATTTAGGCCACAGGCCTAGGGAAACTGGTAGGGAGGTCAATGACCATAGAAAGAGGCCAACACTTGCAACCCATGCTGTTCTGCGGATAGAAACATCCACTGCTTTTATTTCTCCACTATTAGCACTACATCAAGGGAATATCAAAGGAGGTTTTGGATCTGGACCATCAGAGTGCAAGGAAGAAAGTCACTATTTCTGTAAGATTCATCAGCATAATTTCAGAATTTGACAGGACAGTTCATTTGACCAGACACACAGTTCATATTATTTTTTCCTTCATATATCCTTTTAGACAAAATTAAAACTAGCCAAATTTTGCCGCTAGTAATGCCAAAACTGGTTCTCCAAGAGTTTTTTGTCCTAATTGCTGTTTGCTTAGGCCTGATCAAATTCTGCTATTGGGATTTTCCAGTAGATTCCACAGCAGTAGACATACCTTCATTTCTCTCAGATGACTCACCTGCAATAGGTAAAGCATCCACTAACATAAGGCTTGGTGATATCAAGAACAAGAGGTACAGGGATTATATGATCCACTAAGTGGTATTAATACATTTTGTTACCCTTCTAGAAAACTACTTTAGCATAGCTATTGGGCAATCTTGAGAAAAAAATTGTTCCAAAATCCAAGTTTTGTGATAATACTAAAAGCCATGCAAATGCTTAAAAGCCACTGAAGCGTGATTTGCTGTGCAAAATAAAGCCCCTAGGTATCAAGAGAGGGAAATGTTTCTCTTTAATAGGGTTAGATGTTTATTTCTATGCTAAGTCTCTGAAATTCACAAAGGATACATATAGTCTGATCTGGGCTGTTTCTCCCACCAGCAGGTAATTGATTGGACATATCTTTTGTTTCTAACGTTGTATTTTCAGAGAGCCATGCTCATTAAGTGCAGTGAAATCTAATACCCATTTTTACACAGCTGACAGAATGAACTGCAGACTACTGGCATGAAAAATTCTGCCGCACATATTGGTGCTGTTTCAGACTGTATATTTAGGCATAAACTGTGTCCTTATTGTATGATTCAGCCCTGCCTGATTTGAACTATTCAGGTAAAAGACCCCTGGAAGGAGTGTTTTTCTTCCAATAATCGTAACAGTGCCAGACTAAGTTAGAAGTTCTATCACACTACAGAACTATTGCACTATTATTTCACTTTAACTGTCATAGTTCCACCCTCTGGAATGCTGGAACTGAGAATTCTGTTCCAGGAAACTCTTAAGACTGTATTTCAGGGGAGTGAAAATATATAATTTTCAGATCCTCACCAAATTACAAATTCCAGGATTCCAGGGGATGGCTCTCTGACAACTAAAGTGCTATCAAACTGTTACGATTGCACAGGGAGATGTTAGCTTTCATATGTCTAACTGTATGTTCTAACTGATTGCTGGGGGATCACCTTTCTCCCCAGACCCCACACACCCCATCTGCCACCACCTGGAGTTTTCATTTATCCTTGCAGCTGCATTGCAATCTGGCTCCACTCACTTGTGCTGAACCAGCTTCCTCATTAATTTTCAGTCTCCTCCAACCTACTTTAAGCATGAAAGTAAGTGTGTCATCTTAATTGCTGTTCTCAACTTCTGCTGTGGAGGTGGAATCTTTAGCTTAGTGCTCTCTAAGAACAGTAGTTCAGCACCTACAGCTGGGTCCTTTAATCCTAGTTATTTGCAATGATGATTAAACCCCTGTATATTTAAAGATTGATGCCTTGGAAATTGTACTTCTTTGCACATTCAGTATGCATGAGCAAATATTTGAACATAAGCTGTGAAGGTGTATAATAAACTGTAAATGCCTTCAGAGTAAGAGTATGAATTGATACTGGCTTTTTTTTTAATAGAAGCAAAACATTTTGGGAGTGGAAAACAGTATTTTCAGCAGCTACCTTCTGTTCCAAGAGAAAGGAAAAAATTGGTGTAAAGTGTGGGTCACCATTCCTAAGGCTGAACCTTTTGTCTTATACCTTCAAGGAGGAAGTCAGGTAAAAATATCTGCATATTAATGGCAGTAAAATAAATGAGTACATAAAAACATGTTATACTGAGAAATGAGCTAAAATCATAATTTGCAAAACTTTGGGTGGGCACGCTGGGGGGTTTCAGATGGTGAAAATAATCTGGGATGAATCCAGGTTGAATCTTTATTGTTCACATGCATCCTGAATGTACTTGATTCAGTTTGGGGGGGGGGGGGGGTGCCAAAAACCCACTTAACCTGGGATAATTGATGCCTGGGTTTTCTTCTGAGTTTTTAAAAAAGAATCACAGTGTTGGCAATGTGAATAATGATTTGAATAGACCTGGGATTTAACCCTACATGCCTGGCTGTGTCTTTCCCCTCCAACGAGGAGAGAGGGGGATTCACCCTCTCTCATTTCTCCCCTGTTCTCACCATCTCTTGACAACCAGCGGCTCCAAGGAGTCGCTAGCACCCTTGGGGGGAGGCACAGGCTGGTGAGCATGTCTGAGAAACTGAACAGAGAAAGATGTGAAGAGGTACAGATCCAATGAATAAATGGTGTGAATAACAAACCCAAAACATGTGGTTGGTTTATTCACATCATCCTGCTAAAAGAAGGATGTCTGAATGACCTCCTAGTGTGGGTTAAGAGAACTGCTTTTCTTCCATATCAAACTGATGGGTCAGAAGATTCTTATGAGCCCCAGATACCTGTCTGAATTGAGCAGCTGCCTGATTCTGCATGATCTGGATTTTCCATCTTTCAGTCAGCCTCTTTTGTTAATGCTTTCCTATCAGTTTTCTGCTGTTAGAATTATCTGACAATTTGCTGTCCAGTATGTCTTATATGTCCCACTGCTCTTCCTTCCAGATGACATTACCAGATGAGTGATTCAAACAAAAACTTAAGGAATGAGATGGACTCTTTTATGTGTAGTAATTCTTAAACCTTTTAGGAGTGCAGTTTACTTCCATTTTTAATTGCAGGGAAAAGTGTGTGTTTGATATTAGAAGATATTTGTCCTGCTTTTACAACAGAATGACCTTGCTGTATTTTGAACTTAGTACATGGTCCCAGCAAATATTAGCTTCTTTAAGTTTTTTCTTCTTCCTTAAAGAAGGTAATTAGATCTTTCCTTGGTTTCTAACTGGATTGATAAATAGCAGCAATGTGTTAACAGACAGAATGTGCAGGAAAGTTGCTTTCCCATCTCATTCGTAGTGAAAATCACTGTGTATCCCCTCTAAAAAGAAAGAAAGAAAGAAACTTGTGCACATCCTCTGCAGTCCCAGGAGCTAGGGGACAAAGGCAAATAGGTTTAACAAGAAGCTGCTATTATTATTGTAAGAGAAGCATCATAGGAGACTTTTAACGCCTCAGTTCATCTCTGTGTAGGTTTCTCCTGTGTTGCCAAATGGGTGGTAGAGTTTTTCTCTGATTCATGAAATCCTACATAGATTTATAAGGAAACTGAAGGGCACTTCAGCTAAAGTACAGTTATAAAAAAAAATGTTGTTGTGGTACATCTAAAGAAATAGCAACAAAGATGTGGCTTAGAGCCTAACAAATTTTTTATAACAAAAGCTTTCTTGGACTAATGTCCACCAAATGCATTAGCCTTTAAAGTCACAGGAATCTCTTATTTTGCCACAACAGGGTAAATGCTTTTGGAAATTTAAAGGAACACCACTTTCTCTGAAATGTACCCTTCTGCCAAATGCTAGCACAGTATGTGTATAAGATTAGTAAGAACTATTGATACTGAAGGCAAGCAGTCTAGGCTTCAGAGCTTACATTTTTAGTGCCCATAGCCTAGTTTCTACCGAATACCAACTTTGTAGCAGTAGTTGCAGACCTTATTTTGCTACTACTGCTTTTTCTGCTTAAAGAAGAGATCAAATCCTGCAAGGAAAAAAAACCACTAGTACAAATCTGTCATTAGTTGCTAAGCTTACCTAGTGTGGAAAAAAACCCAAACGACATCCACTGATAGAAAATAATGCTCCACTTTCCCAAGGCAGTGTGCTGGCCTGTTCAAGACTAAGGCTATGGATGTAGTTTGCTACCTCAGTAGATGGCATTGTGATTTGTGGCAAGCAATATCATGAATATGTTGTGTGAATCAGGAGTCTGTAATGTTATACATGGACATAGATCCATCTAGCATGCTGATGGAATGTAAAACCTTACCATCATCGGATTGTGCAGGATCACCAGGTGACCTCCCAGTGCAGCACTGTTTGCTCAGTTACTGCTCAGACATCAACAACTAGGGCTGTGCCCAGATATGTTCTGACTGCTCTTTCTTGAAATGCACTGTGCATGCCATATAATTCAGGCACCCCGAGAACTGTTTCTCTTGTTTTTCTCTTTCTGAGAACTGTTCCTTTGCTAGAAAACAGCTTTGGATTAAGGCTGTGGGGAAAATGGGTAAGGTGCCACTGGTTTTGAGGATGTACAGGGGAGAAGCTGAGGGCCACACATGGGCCCAAGTCCTCAGGCTGTGTGTACCCCTGTTGTAAAAGAAGATTTCCCAGAGCTGCTGCTTAAGACAATCCCATCATTGGTGCTCCAGGACTCAGCTGCACAGAAGCATGCTGGTCCAAGCCAGGGAACGAAATAATCATGATGGGTTAATGTCTTGGTATCAATTATGTATAATCTAATTGTAGAATCTTAGAATTGGAAGGATCCATAAGGGCCATCTACTCCAAACTCCTGCCATGCAGGAATACATAGCTACAGCACTTTTAAAAAACGTGCATCCAACTTTTGTTTAAAGACTTCCTAATGTTTAGATGAATTCTCTTTTCTTGTGATTTGAATCCATTGGTTTCTGTTCTCATTTCTGGAGCAGCAGAAAACAAACTTGCTCTATTTATACAGTACTTACTCCTGTAAGTCTTTTTTTTTTTTTCAATTCATGTTTTGTTTTCAAGTCCAATTCAGGACTAGAAAACTCAGGACCATCAAACAACCAAATGGATTGTTATTCTGAATTTTTGTCCTATTAACTGATTAAATGCTGTATTCATTTCATTATGCTTTTGCTGGGTTTTTACTTCTGCTTTTCTCTTCTTTCTGTGTGTGTTTGTTTAGGATGGACAGGTTCCACGCAGTATACCTTTATTAGGATATGAAATAGACTTCCCACATTCTGGTGAGAAGTTTGAATCAAAGTATGTTATCAAACTCAGCCAGTCCCAACAGACTTTGTATTTCAGTGCTGATGATGAAGACTTGCAAATAAAATGGATGGATATTCTCACCAAAGCAGCTAAAGGGGAGACTCAGAATCCAAGTGAAGAAGCGAGCAATTCTTAATGTCTTTTTATGTGGTCCAAACTGTATCTGTGAGGAAAAAAAGAAGTCACCTGAACCTTGTATTCATGGCACTTTGAACACTTACATGGCTTTATATTTCTGTATGTCTGTATAGGAGTTTCAGTGATTTCTTTTCCTATCTCCCTTTTAATTGTACATTTGTCACATGCAGTACTGATTGTTCAGCATATGCTTTGTTAGATGGAATGAGTAAGTGTAGTTGTTAATAGTGATTTTGTTGATATTAATGGCAAAGGAAAAAAGAAAAGAAAAAGAGGAAGCATTAATTTTCTCACAGGTAATTGGAAAACAATCCATTCTCTGCTCCCTTATCCCCAGTATTTTTGTTCTTTTCAATTGTTGTTTAAGTGAAGGATGTGTATAGTATGTGAATTATGGAGTTGCTGCCTTTAAGTTAAATGTTGTACAAGGCTTGTGGCTGGCCACTGACATGCCATTCCTGTCTTCTCTTTTGAATGGTTTTTTTTAAAATAATGGTCTCCTCTGACCTATATGAGCAATGCAATGGGATTTGTTTTGGTAACACTGTTCTTTCTTGAAATGATTTTTTTTTTCACTAGAGTACATTTCTAAGATCTTCTGGAAGCCGTTGCAGAAGACAGTTTGAAATTTCCAATATCAAGTATTTATCTATAATATCTATATAAATATATTTGGTTTTTTACTTTTACCCACACTTTTCGTATTTCTTTATATGACCTCCTTTTTTAAGGTATGCAAGCAAATATTTTATACTGCAAACTGGGATATCAATAAATCAACATTTCTAAGTACACCCAGCAAGGTAACTTTTTATTATTGTTTAGAATGATTAACATTTTGGGGTAATCAAGGATTTATTTATATAATTTGTAAATACCATACATTAAGCATTTTTACAAACCTGATCTAACTAAGATTTAGTCTTCAGATTAGGATAATTGTATAAACTGATTTTGTAATTTGTTTCCTGTGTACTTTTGTTTTCAAAAGTATTTATGTATGCAAATAAAAATCCATGCCATTGCTTGCTGAGTCTGCTACCCGAAACAGGATGATTTGAGTCAATGCTGGGGAATAAATCTGTGGCCCTCCAGATGTAGAATCATAGAATGATGGAGTTGGAAGGGATCACAAGGGCCATCTTGTCCAATTCCCTATTATACAGGAATACACACCTAAAACATTCCTGAAAGGCACCCACCAAACCACTAAAGACCTCCAAAAATTCAAATCTGGCCATCCTCTGAGGTGGTTCATTCCACTGTTAAATAGCTCTAATAGTAAAGAAGTTCTTGCTAAAATTTAGGTAGAATTCTTGAAATCTGAATTCATTTGTTTGTCTCTGTCTCTGGAGTGACAGAAAATAAGTTTCCTCGGTCTTCTATATCGCATTCAGATATTTAAATACAGTTATGAGGTCACCTTTTCTCTTTTCCAAGCTAAACACACCCAGCTCCTTAAGCTGCTCCTCATAGGGCGTGGTTTCAAACCTTTCATCATTTTGGTCGCCCAGTTGTAGACACACACCAGCTTGTCAATATCCTCTTGAACTGTGTTCCAAGTGAGGTCTTACCAAAGCAGAAGAGAGTGGCACTACTAATTCCTCTGATCTGGACACTATAATCCTGTTGATGCAGCCCACAATTGCTTAGGCTTTTTTCACCACTGCATCACACTGTTGGCTTATGTTTAGTTTGTGGTCTACTAAAGCTGCATTCACACTGCAGAAATAATCCAGATTGACACCACTTTAACTGCCATGACTGAATGCTATGGAGTTCCTTGAGTTGTACAGTGGGCCCTCGGTATCGGTGGGGAATCCATCCTGGATGCCTCTGTGGATACCAAAATCTGTGGATGCTCATCCCTTTGTCTTCAATGGTGACTCCACGTTTGCTGCCCCGCCCCCACAGCCCACCTCACCATGGCAGGCATCTGCCTCTCTTCCTCCCTCCTCTTTCTCTTACCCTCCTTGTCACCCCCACTGCTCTTCCTCCTCTCTCCTCCTCTTTCTTGCTCCTCCTCCCCCTCCTCTTCCACACCCCTGACACTGCCATTTTTCCTCATCTTCCTCCTCCCTCCCCCTCATCCTCCTCTTACTCCCCTCCACCTCCTCTCATCCTCTTCTTCCTTCCTCCTCCTCTTCCTCCACCACTGTCTCTGCCACCACCTCTTATCCTCTTCCTTCCTCCCCCTTCCTCCTTCTCCTCTGTCCCCTGCCACGCCCCCCCCTCCCATGCAGACTTGCCATTTGCAGATGCAAATCCATGGATGGCAAGTCCATAGATGTGGAGGATGGGCTGTTGTGGTACCAGAGCACTCTGACAGAGAAGACTAAATGTGTCACAAAACAATAATTCCCAGAATTCCATAGCATTCAGCCATGGCAGTTAATCCAGTGTCAACCTGAATTATTTCTGCAGTGCGAATGCATCCTAAGATTTATATTTTTGCATTTCTTTTTTTCTACCAAGATGTATCACCGTACATTTATACCTATTGAAACTCACTTTGTTAGTTTTGACCTTGCTCTCCAAACTGTCAAGGTCATTTTGAATAATGATCCTGTCCTCTAGAGTATTAGCTACCCTTTTAATTCAGGGCCATCTGTAAATTTAATAAGCATGTCTTCTATTCCATCATCCAAGTCTTTTGTAAAGATGTTAAATAACAGCAAGCCCAGGACAGAACCCTGAGGCCCCCCATTAGTCACTCCTCTCCAAGACGAACAGCAATCATTTCTGAGCACTCTCTGGGTTCCGTCTGTCAACCAGTTACAGATCCAGTTTACTGTAGCACATTCTGATACACTGTACACCAACTTGCCTGCAATGATATCAAGAGACATTCCCTCACATGAACAATTTCTGGTGCAAGGGGAGATTGTGAAAAGGCCATTCTTCTGCTTATTGCACCGGAGATTTTTCAGGAGAGGGTTAGTACTGTCAGCTGCCTCTTGATCAACAAGAACAGACTCCCGTTGATTGCACTAACTGCCTCCAAGTAAATGGGTATTGGGATAGGATTCACTTTGTAGCACTGTAAGTACAATGTTCATGCATACGTAAATCCCCAACAGGATTCCAACCAAAATTAATTTTCTATTACCTGTGGAGTCAAAGGCTTTCATGGCAGGCATCCATAGTTTTCTGTGGGGTTTTCGGGCTATGTGGCCATGTTCTTGAAGATTTTCTTCTTGACGTTTCGCCAGTATCTGGCTGACATCTTCAGAGAATGCTTGCCTATTATTTGTTTTTAAGAAGCCCATGCTGACTTTTAATATAGTTGTACTGCAACTCTCATGGTTCAGCCAGCATATCCAGTGGCTAAAGATGTTGAGAAATGTGGTCCAGCAACATCCAGAGAGCCACAGTTTCCTATAGTTTATTTAGGTGAACATTGATATTCCAAACCAGTTCACTGAGTTCAGTTCCAGAATCACTCTGCCGATCTTGACAATGTACTCTATTGTTCTTTCTTCATCATAGACTGGTCTGACCTTTTCATCACAAACTTCTGCACCTCAGCATACTTTGTCAAACACTCTTAGTTAGGGCCCCAGAAATGAGGGTATTTCTCTCCCCACATAACAGTCCCACCCATAGTTTGTTTTTGTTCAATCTGCAAATTTCTAGCAATACAATAACTTGAAACTTCACTTCAGCATTTAGAAATACAGTTTAGGCATCCAAAGAAAAGGAACTGACAGGTTTACCAACATAATGCAAATACAGCAAATATAAGAGTTCTAGGCATGAATTATTTTCAATGTCTCACCCTCTGAAATGTGTGGACTGAAAAACTTTCAACGAAGGGGGCAGATTTCTCATTTGGAGGAGCAATGTCCACCTTTTGCCAACCTCCACGCCTACTTTCAGTTCCAGTTTTCCTTACACCCATCTCGAATTTCCTTACACGCATCAAGGAGGCTACAGAAATGTGTACACAGCTTCTTTTTGCAAAATGGAATGGATGTGGGGAAAAGGATAGTTTGGGGGATCTGCCACTCATTTGCCACTTTTCTTTCAAGAGGAACTGCCAAGGAACACCCTGTCAAGGGAGACAGAAGGAGGTAAAAAAAAAAATTAAACCCTGCTCTTTGGAGATTAATCTCAGTGGGATGAATGGCCTCTATAAAAATTGGGAGGGAGAGTTGTATGGCTTCAAGTCAACCCTGACTTACAGTTATACTCTCTCAGCCTCAGAGGAAGGCAAAGACAAATCTCCTTTGAACAAATCTTGCTAAGAAGTCCCCATTATAGGGTTGCCTTGCGGTCACCATAAGTTGAAAACAACTTGAGAGCACACAACAAAGATATGAAAGACAAGACAATAAGAAACTGCACTTTCCTTTTGTTGCATTCCCCCTTTCTTGCTTGCTTTTTTAAAAAGTTTGGCCCAAGTGAATATCTGCTGCTCTTAACAACCGTGATTCTTTTTCTTGAAAATCTGAGTGAATCATTTTCATTGAAATCTGATGCAAAATAAAAGGGGAGAGGAATCTTGGGAATAGCAAAATGTCTAGAGACTGAATCATCATCATTTTCATCATCATCACCACCACCACCACCATTATCTCTCTAAAAGATAGAGTGTCAAGTCAGTCAGTGGAAGCCCAGAATCAAATCCTGGCTTGGCTGTGAAGCTTACTGGTTAGCCTTGGCCAATTTGCAGTCTCTCTCCCTGGGGTTGGGGTTGGGATGCTAAAATATGCACTGAGTTCCTTTGAAGGAGGAACAGTGATGCCTAATATATAAATAACAAGTACAATGCTTATTTATAGAGATAGCAACACAGGTATGACCCGAATGCACTCAGAAGAAGAAAGCCATTTGCCAGTAGCATGGAAGTGATACATTATTATTATTTTAGAATTTATTATAAAAAAAAGGATCAATGGGGAAAATTACACCAATGGCTAAAGGTGGGAATAACAATGAAAGGAAAATGCTGGTGGTGAGTGGGGAAAATATTCTGATTTTTAAAGAAGAATTTAAATTACTGGATTTAAAAAAAATACAAAAGAAAAAGGAAGAAAAATGGGGGAAAAATACATAGGATATGGTTTTAGCCAAAGACATATGCATTACTATAAGCAGACTCTCTCTCTCTCTCTCTGTGTGTGTGTATACTTTACTTGGTATTTTCATGTAATATACATTTCATGCATGGCTAAAGCAGATGAGACCTTCTAAGATGTATGTAAATATTTCTGTAAGTGCATATCAAAGTTGTTTCTAATACAAAATCTATATGCTACAGTACACCTAGCCAGAAAGGAGTCACCACTAGCCATGCCCAGATCACATGCCAGGAGGGAGAGTTATCTGTATTACCTTACCAACATTTAGCTAAAGTGACCTTCCTGGCCCTCTAAAAAATGATATAGTGCTGTCCAATGTGTTGAAACTTCAATTTTTGCTGAACCAAAACTAGTTTAAAATCTGAAGCGACTTTATTAAAGCAACTATTGAAGCGAAGGGAGTTTTCCATTGGTAGTTCTCTACAGGATGAACTAACACTTTTTTTTCACTCAATAAATAACTTCATTTAAATCAAATTTAGCCTTTTTGAATATACATTTATAAACTGCAATTCTGAGTTTCCGTTTCTCTGAAGATGCAATTAGTACGTCCAACACAGCAGGAATTGTTGAGCTACTCACAGCTGTTGGCCTGTATATTGGATTTGGAAATTATCTAATGGCAAATTTGGCTATACGTATTTTTTATTTATTCAAAGTACTGTATTTGTTTATTTCTTCTTCGCCCACCAGGACTCCCAATCTGATGCACAACAAATAAAAACATTTTTTAAAAAAAAATCAGGGTAAAACAATTTTTAAAACTACTTTTAAAAACACACATGCAATTAAAAACACATACCCAAATGCTAACCCTGGCTTTAAGAAGCAATGAACAGCCATAAACAGTATAGTCAATAGGGATGGGGCCACAACTAAGGGAAGGTTGCAAAGTGAGATGTCATTGCAAGGAAAGCCCTGTTTCTTGCCCTCACTTGATCTCTTTGCCCCATATAATCCACCCTGTACACTCAAGTCCTCTGGGGGACATTTACTCCAGTCAGCCAGGACTAGGCTGGCAACTGTGAACCAGAGGACATTTTATTCAGCTGCCCGCAAATTATGGAATGACTTGCCAGAAGAGAAGAGATTCAACAGCTGGGTATGCTATCTGAGTTTTAAACCATGACAGACCAATCTCTTCTGGCAGGCCTATGTAGATGTTTTAAAATTATGAATTGATTGTTTTTACTATTTATGTTTTTTAAACTGATGCCAATGCTCTTTCAACTGAGCATGTATTTTTAATTGGTGTTCATGTTTTTAACTGCTGTTTTAAATGTGCTATAAGTCTATTTATTGCTATATTTTAATCAGTTCGCCACCTCAGTCCATAAGGATAGGTGAGTAAGAAATTGTTGTTGTTGTCATCATCGTCGTCATTGTCACCATCAACATAATCGTTGTTGTCATCATTGCCATCATAATCATCTCTTGAGATAGTAGGAAACACATCCATGGTTCTGATGAAGAACTGAAATTATGGGTCAGGTTCATATAGAAGTAGGCATTCTTTCAGATGTTCTGGCTCCAATCTTTTAGAGCTTTGTCAGTGAAAACCAGTACCTTGAACTGATACTGGAAGCAAACTGAAAGCTCATATAGTTGATCCAAAACCAGTGATGTGTGGTCTTTAACACCACACTACAGTCTGACCACTGCTCCCCCCCCCACTAGCTATATTTTCCAAATGCTTTCCAAGAACACCCCCACATTAGCCACTTTGAGTCCCTGTAGTGGGAGAAAGGCAGAATATGAGATGATGACGATGATGATGATGATGATAATGCACATTACAATAGTTTTAGCAGGAGATAATTATGACGCAAACCATTAATTTCAAAATATGGCAACAATGGGTAGACAATCACATTATAAAAATTATTTGTACAGTCTAATCCCTATCTATCACAAAGTCTACTCAAACCAGAAAACATAGACCATGTCAAGGAACAGATTGGAGGGAAGGCCAAATTTCCTATCTTCCAGCCTCTTGTCAATTGGAGGATATGAGTGTCTGGGTCCCACAAACTGGGGTTTAAGTGAAGGATGGGACTTGCCTTCACACCTCATGCATTCTGGCCAAGGCACCACTTTGTTGCTTCTGCAGCCAGTTGGGGCAGCTTTGCCAACCCTCTTTCAATTGGGGAAGGCAAAGCACTGAGTCTTGCTGTCTTTAGGAAGATTCCTCATTGTATTACAGCTCCGCCAGGAGCTACTGTTACCATACTCTGCATTATTTTGGGGTATACATATTTTGTTATATTTTATTATAATAGCAGTTACAGAGAGGCCATAAGCATGAACCTGGAAAAGTCAGATGACCTTTAAGTGATGACTGATCACATAGACATGAAGGGCATGTAATTATATGGCTGTGAATATTGCTGCTTCCCCACACCCTGCTGTGTGCATTTCCTTTTGAAGGTCACAGAACAAAGGTTTGTCAGCCTAAAGCAGTAAGCCAATCTTTCTGCTAGCCCCCATTGTACTTTACCTCACTTGATCCTATCCCAAACTTCATGGGGTTGTCCTGATCTTATTACTGCTTGATTAAATCAATGTCACTACCATCAACAAAAAAATCCCTTTGTAACTCTGAACTTAGAACCATCAACCCGGTGGGAATCCCACTGTTTTAGGGGTTCCTGGAAAATCAACTCAAACTGCTCCAAGTCAAATCTGGCCCATAAATACCCCTGGTTGGGCACTCCGATTTTGGTCCAGCTACAATCAGGCTGAAACTCTCTCAGAATCAAGACCTCTCAGTACTGCTGTGTGCATAGTGAGTCACATTCATTTCCCAGCTTTCACCCATGTTGGAGCCTGGCTTCTGGAATTCGTAAGCATTGTCCATTGTGATCTTTTATCCACTACTACCTTTGATATCTTAGTCCTTGTATGTGTGTATGTGTGTGTGTGTGTGTGTGTGTGTGTAAGTGCTTCATGTGAATGTTGACATCCCTTTTGTTGTTCAAATAATAAAATTGAGTTGAACTTAGTACTCTGGAGTTCTAGTTTTTTGGAACTGGTAAACATTGGTTGAAAAATCCTGGCTAGTGTTACTCTGGCCTTGTCACTGCACTCTATTGAACTAAACTAATTTCTGTATTGAATTTAATTTGTGGGTGCCCCCTAAGGACCCCCTACAATTCAGGTAACACCACCTTCATAGAATCATAGAAACACAGAGTTGGAAGAGATCTCATGTGCTATCAACTTTCTTGCCATGCAGGAATACAGAATCAAAGCACCCCCAGCAGATGGCCATCCAGCCTCTGTTTAATAACTCAAAAGAAGGAGACTCCACCACATTCTGAGGGAGTGTGTTCCACTATCAAATAGCACTTACTATCAGGAAGGTCTTCTTAATGTTTAGGTGAAATCTCTTTTCCTGTAGTTTTAACCCATTGGTCCAGGTCCTCTTCTCTGGAGTTGCAGGGAACAAATTGGTTCCATCTTCAATATTGCATCCCTTCAAATGTTTAAACAGGGATATCATATCACCTTTTAATCTTCTCTTCTTCAAGCTAAACATACCCAGATCCCTAAGTTGCTCCTTATAAGGCATGGTTTCCAGCCCTTCATCATTTTGGTCCTCTCCTCTGGACTCACTCCAGCTTCTCAACATCTTTTTTGAATTGTGGTGCCCAGAACTGGATGCAGCATTTGAGGTGAGGCCTGACCATTCATACATATATACATTCATTCATTCATTCCAGAGTTTTTATACCCCACTCTTCTGCCAGAGTGGTTTACAAATTGTTAATTAGACAGTTCCCTGCACTCAGGCTCACAATCTAACAAATATATGAAACAAAAGGAGAATGAGGAAGGACATAAAATCCAGCAATTCTTCTCCTGAGGCTAGGATGATGGCAGCTGGAATGAATAGGGGAGCTTCTTCTGTTTCTGGGCTAGGCATGGTGGAGCTTTGCCTGCCCTTTCTCTCCCTCTGAGGCCAGGGCAGTGGTAGCTGGAATGGAAGGAGGGCCCTTCTTCTGTTTGAGGTTACCAAAGCAGAATACAGTGGTACTATTACTTCTCTCGATCTAGGCACCATGCTTCTATTGATGCAGCCTAGAATTGCATTGGCTTTTTAAACTGCTGCAAACTGTTGACCCAAGTTCAATTTCTGGTCTACTAGGACTCCTAGATCCCTTTCACATGTAGTTTTGTCAAGCCAGATGTTCTCCATCCTATATCTGTACATTTCATTTTTTCTGCCTAAGTGTAAGACCTTACATTTATCCATAATGAAATTCATTTTGTTAGTTTTGGCCCAGCTTTCTAATCTATTAAAACCATTTTGAATTTTGATCCATTAGGTACTTCTCTTAATTTGGTGTCATCTGAAAACTTCATATGTATGCCCACTATTCCTTTATCGAAGTCATTGATAAATATGTTGAATAGCACTGGGCCCAGGACAGAATCCTGTAGCACCCCACTGGTCACTTCTCTCCAGGATTCCCCACTTTCTCCACTATTCCCCTACCAGGGAGATAAGAAGCAAGAGCAGGAGAAATGAATTGGGCAACACTTCTGTTATTTTAGATCACTGTTCAGAGTTATTGGTGACAACATGCATTTTTGTTTTGTTTTTTCTCTCTCTGGTTTTGTATTTTTATTTAGGACTTTGAGCAAAAAGATTTGTGGGGTTCGTGGAATATGAACTGTATATATGTTCTGGTTTCAGTATAAAATATGGAGTTATTGTTGATCGGTATTTTTAAAAGTTAGTATAAATCAGAAAATTGTTTGAACTTTTGTAATTGTATTTGCAATATGCTTTTACATGTGGCCTGATAAAATCCAAGGAAGTAGTACATATGCCTGGGGGTGGGTGTTGTATGTGGTTTCTGACAGAAAAAGTCTACAAAAGTTCAATAAACAGAAACAGGGCCTAAGCATCATATGCTAGCACCCTTGCTTTGAAATGAAATAGCACTTGTGAGCCTCAGTTGAAAGGGAAGGTAATTTACAGGGCTACCCAAGCTGGCTTGGCCCAGTTGCTTAGATATGGAGAGAAGAGTGGGTGTGCAACTGTTCTGAAATTGTTGCTGTGTGCGTGCTATCCGTGGGTGTTTCTTAAACTGAGCTGAACTCTTAAGAGAGGAAATGCCACACCTGTGTCACTAGCTTAAAGCGACAGGAAACCAGAGATCATCACTGATCTGCTTTCAGTTAGAAAACAGAGCTGAACAAGAAACCACAACTATCACTAATTATAGCTATAAGAAGAAAAATTGTCTGGTTTGACCAGTGAGCAGCCATTTTTTCACTTGTTGCTGGAATGACAGCAACTTTAGTGCCAATTGGGTCTGAAAGGAGAGGCTTTACCATAACTCAGTTGTGTTGCTAGTTCTGTCTCATTTGAACAGGAACATTTCTAAAGTTTTGTTGGAGTTGGCGAGACAGTTGTTTTGGAGGCTTGACTACTTTCCTGATTCCTTGGCCTTTCCAATCAATCCTTATCCCAACATCCCACTCTTCTCCTCGAATCTTGTTCATCTCTCCATTTTACAGTCATTTGAGCAACTTAAAGTCTGCATCTCATTAACTCCCTAGCAGGACAACCAGAAGGTGGCAATGGCAGAAGGATCTCCTTTATATTAGTAATGGCAATTGTGTGGCACTCCAGAGGTGACTGGACTGTGACTCCTAACATAGCTAATAGGGAGGAATGCTGGGAGTTGTACTCCAACATCTAAAGGGCCACACGATTCTTGTCCTGAAAATATGCTGTTTTCACCATCAAAAAACAGCCTGAAATGGGGATGTAAGATTTTTTAAAAATTACTCCAGAACTGAAAAACTCCACTTTCACAAAGCCCCTTCAGTTATCTGTCTGAAATCTGGCAGGCTTTATCCCCATAGAAATCACAACTATGTCTGCAGACATCTCCCAGTTCTGGCAAAAGCAAAGACCGTATAGGCACTAGCTTGGTTTTTTTATTGGTTGGTTGGTTGGTTGTTGGTATTACAGTTTAAAGCAGTGGTTCCCAACCTGTGGGTCGGGACCCCTTTGGGGGGTTGAATGACCCTTTCATGGGGGTTGCCTAAGACCATTGGGAAACACTTATTTATTTACAGTTATGAAGTAGCAACAAAAATAATTTTATGGGTTTGGGTCACCACAACATGAAGAACTGTATTAAAGGGTCGCGGCATTAGGAAAGTTGGGAACCACTGGTTTAAAGTAATCTGGCACCTAAAGCTGTGTACTTGTTCTCTCCCCGCCCCCCTGTAATTTGGCAGATTTCATCACTTTAGAAAGCTCCATTGTGCCAGCAAAGACCATCAAATTTGGAGACAGATAACTGACTGGGTTTCTGAATCTCACTTTGGATTTAGTTTTGAGTCAAACTGGGCAGACTTCCAAATCAGTCAATCCAGGTGGCTTTCTGAACTGCCAAATGTGGATCTGATCTGAGGAATTATCACATTTTTAAATAAGCCAACTTACCCCTGCTGCATCGAAGTCTATTTTGGGATGCAGTCTGGTATTGTTGCAGGGAAAATGCCATTGATGCCACTGCCTGACTGCATCCCGTCTAAAACCTGGCTAGAATCTACCATCAGCTGGCTGATTTCTGCCCTCAGCTGCTGATTTGCAAAGTCGTGAAACTCTCGACTTTGCAAATTGGACATCTGAGCATGGCTTGTAGCCGGGTTTTAGGCAGTCTGGCAGCAGCACTGGCATCACTTTCCCTGTAACAATACCTGACTGCAAGGGATGACTCCCACAGCCTGGCCACTGATTGTTAAAGGATGCTTCTGGATCATGACCAAACAACTGGACTAGAAAAGATATAATTGGTCTTTGTTCCTGATTGCATATATACACATTGCTTAAGATATTTCTTGTACCTTTTTTGTTTATTTAAAAACACATTTGTTTTGGATAATTGCAGGCAGCCCTCTTCTGTCTGCTCCCAATCAACAGCACAGATGTTCATGTTGATATTCAAGTTGTTACATTTTGCTGTATGACATATTACGCATTCTCACTTACAAAACATCCTGTGAAGTGATAAGCCTGCATGTGAAGCATACTGCTTTAGACTGTTTACATGACTGAATGCTTCTCAAATGGCTAGTTGCTTCCAGATTAGCAAGGTAGTGAGTCTGCTGGGGGTTTCAGACTGAACTTTAAAAGGCATTATCTGAAAGGCTGAACGCTGATATAGGGTTCAGACTAGAACATGGTTAGGGAAGCCATACAAAAAATTATTCCAACCCAAATGAACCATTGATCCTGAAGGTTTTAGCTTCATCATAATCCCGACAGGCTTTTTTTCAAATTGTAGTTGTGTTTGCTCATACTTTCCACTATGCCAATCTGACATCCCTCTTTTTCAGCTGCTTTTAAAATATCCCAGTTTCACTCTCTTCCTCCCACAGTCCCCTCAGCTTACTTCCACTGCTGCAAAACTGAGTCCAAAGCACAGGAGTAGTTTCCATTCAACAAAGTAGTGGGCAGCAGAGAAAGGGAGGCCGAATCTCGTTCTACCCTGTTGGCTTAGCCGAAGCAAACTGCTGCAGTCATTCTTTGCTTTGTGTTCTCCTTCATGAATAACTTTCGCCAGCATGACCACACTCTGGGTTTCCTTGGTCACGTATGTCCCAGTTTTCATGTGTGAAATGTTGGAGGATATACTCTGTTTCCCCCTGCAACACACTGCCTCACTGCCTTCCTGGAGCAATTACAATTGGACAACAGCTATATTTACCACATCAGGTATATTTGCCTTATGCTGTGGCCTGACCTATATTTTGTGCAATTGGCATTCATAACAAAAACAACAAACATATACTCAATTTGTTCCAAATAAGTTGTCTGTGTAGATATTAATATATAGCTATATATCAAAAGCTTTAAGGGTGCAAAATTAATGGCAAAAGGAAACCATTAAGACTCAGGTGGACTGGTTCTGAAATGTGAGGAGGAAGTGGCATGATGTTCCCCTTGGTAACTCATGATGTGCTTTTAAGATTAACCAGTGGTCATGCTCTGTAATCTGATCAGCTATAAGTCTAGAAAGCTAAATGCAGTGACGGCAATGAATGTGATGACAGTAAGTAGCCCATCAGATTTTGTTATGTGCTGTATGTGCTGACATCATAGAAGACAGGAAGGCTGGCAGGGAAGGAAGGAAGGAATGGTTCTTTGACAGGGCAAAGTGATCCTATCTAATCAAAAACCTGATAACATCCATGAGAACAAGCAACAATAATTCAAGGTTGTGTCTTTTTAGATTGTAAGCCTGAGGGCAGGGAACCATCCAATTAAAAAGATTGTATGTACAGCGCTGTGCAAATTTACAGTGATTTATAAATAAAGGTTAATAATAATAATGATGATGATGATGATGATGATGATGATGATGATGTCATTTTTCCAGAATTCTTCATGAATGTATATTCTAACAGCTTCTAGAACTCAAAACAATGCTTTAAATAACCAATAATGGTCACTTTGTGTTCCTATTCTCTTTTGGGAAGACCCCCATTATGCATACCTTATTTAAAGCTTTTGCATACTGATTCTGGTTTCAATAGGATATGAATACAAGTCATACCTTATTTCCAAGCATTTTTGTGTGGTGGTGTAACAATACAGTCTCGAAAGTCCCTTTTCCTTTTTTTAAAAATTGTCCTGTCCCATTCTGTCTGCCTGTATTTGCTGGTGGCAGATGGATAGACCCAATCTATGGGAGGTCATGGGTCCTGCAGGACCTGAACAGAGAGGTAGAGGATAGAGAGGCTTGGAGACGTCTCATTCACAGGGTCAACCTGAAGGCAGCTAACAACAAAACTAATTCTTTGCCACAACAGTTTTCTTGTTCTATAGTACATCTTTCTTCAGGTGAAATAAGATTGGCTCTGGAAGTACCATGAGCTGTTCCAGAGGCTCAAAGTAGTGAAGACTTTTTATTTTCTGTTTTTCTCCCATCTTTACAAGCCTATCAAAAGTTACTTACTTATTTCCTGTCATTTCTTCTCCCATTCGGCTTTCACAATTAACTTGTACCTGTTGTTCCTAGCTGCCAATTTCTTCCATCTCTCCTGCCTGCTGCTTGTACATTCACTCCCACCCACAAAAACTCTTCCTCCTCCCTTTTCATCTTTCCCTTTCTTTCTGTTCAAAGCCAGCTTTAGCCTTTCTCCCTCAGAGAAAGGAGATCCTCTCTTTTCTCCCTCCCAAAGCCTTCCAGTCACCTTCACTTCATTCCACTTTCTTTCCATTTTTCCTCTCCCTACCATGCTGGCACATTGAAACATACATACACACAGTTCCTGTTGTCCCTGGACTCTAGCATATTTGCTGTTGTTGTCATGTGATATCACGTTGACTTTGACCTATGGCAAACCTATGAATGAGAGATCTCCAAGACATGCTGTCATCAACAGCCCTGTTCAGGTCTTACAAACTCAGGGCTGTGGCCTCTTTGCTTGCATCTATCCACCTGTAGTGTGGTCTACTTCTTTTCCTGCTGCCTTCAATTTTACTGAACATTACACACTTTTCCAGTGATTTATACTATCTCATGATATGTCCAAAGTATGATAGCCTCAAATTAGTCATTTTAGCTTCTGTTTTTGTGAAGCCAGGGAGGTGGCACTTCTGTGAGACATAAGGTAGATCAGAAGCCCCATGTATTTCTTTTGCTTTCTCTTAGGTGCAATACAGACCACCCTTTTACGCTGTGCTGCCGCTGATTTTAGGTTTAGGGACTGCATGGCAACCGCGCGATCCCTAAACCTAGCATGGCGCAGCGGCATAACAATGGTGGCGTCCCGTGTACAGGGGCGCTACCATTGTGACATAAGTGCCATGCAGTGTCTGCATGGCACCGTGCATTGCTTACATCATGAGTGCTCCATTGGTGCGCTCCTGACATCAGCCCTGCAGTGCTAAAAGAACCTGTTTTTCCCTGGTTCTTTTTCCTCTGGAGGGAAGCCGCATGGTTTGGCGTCTTCGGCTTCACTCTGTAGAGAATTAGGCCACTCGCAGGCCACCCTTTTCAGGCGGTCTGTCAATGCTTTAGTCTGTCTATCCTTTTATTTTATTTATTTTAAAATGTCTGAATGCTGTTTTCTCAAAGCAAAACATTCTCAAGATTGCACTTCCTCAGAACTTACAAACAAACCAAAGAAATTTATGGCCTGACTCCTATCGGTTAGTCCCGACTAGAGCAGACCCATTGACTCAATTGTTGCATGGTGAATGAACACATAGGTCAGTTCCATTAATTCAATGGTTTACCCTTTCTGGGACTGACAATACCATTCAGGTCTATAAAATACAATTAACAATTAACATTTTCACTCTCTTCTCCTGCCAGTCTTTCTTTGCACATTTGGATGACCGTACTCTAGCCCTCTGTCATTCATTTCCTCACCTTCCTTTATTTCTTTCCTTTCCTTCCTTTCAGCTTTGCATGCTGGAGCTTTGCATTCTGACTAGTTCCTGATCCCATACACATCTAGGCATCCCACTCTTTCTTGTTCTCTAGGTTTCTATAAGAATACAGGTAGCAGTTGCTTTTTGTATGCTCTAGAGCCTGTAAACCAGTAGACCCTCCCCACCATTTTCTCAGTGGCTGTTGTTGCTTTTATATATCACAAAAGAAGCTGATTTCAGGCTAGTTCTATGTCAAATTGAAATGTGTCTTCACATCCTTTTTAAAAATAGCACTTGCAGATCCACTGATCCATACCCCTGTTGTCAAAACACTCTCTTCAAAATATGACCGCAAGAAAGACAAGGAGCTGGCCTGTTATGAAGACTATTTTTTTAATATACTAAAAGTTGGAAGCTTTGGCTTCAAATATTTGATAACCTCAAATATCTGTGTCTTTGCTCAAAACATAATTTCATTCTGGTATCCAGCTTTGTTCTGCAGGGGCTAGATGTTGCGGATAATGAAATAACAGGATGTCTGTGATCGAAAACCTGGTTTATTGGCACAGTTGGTAACATCAGCAGCAATCTGGGCCATAACTCTTGCTACAGAGTGAAAATAAATCATTTTCTTATGCTTGTCATCTCTCTCAATCCACCCATCCACTCCCACTTTGCCACAGTGAGAAAGAAATCAGAAGGGGGGGGGGATGTGTTTTATTGGTACAATTATAGTCCACCAAGGTTACAGACAACTAAAGCACAAAGCAGTTTTGAGCTCAAAAGAATCTTTGTGCTTATTTGAGATTCTTATCCAATGGTTAACTATTTGCTTACATTGTGACCATAAATATGAACTCCAGCTTGTCATTCATTCAGAGGGCTGCCTGGATACCTATACAACAGCCTTTCCCAATGTCTAGACGTATGACACTACAGATCCTATCATTCCTTGCCAGGAGGCATCTAAAAACAGCAATCTGGTACATTTGAAGGGTTGGTGAAATCTGCTATATGGGACTGCAATGTTAATTACAAAGTGGGGCTTCCTTCTGAACAATTGTATATAATAGGACTGCAGTGCATTAAGATAAACTGACATCTTCTGTGGGCCTGGGAGATATTTGCATTTCTTCTTTTGAAGTTGGCAAGATCTGTAGCTCTTAATGGCTGGTAAAACTACATACAGTTCCAAACTGTTCCATTTTGGCAGGGACAGTCCTGATTAATCCTTTGCTCGCCCACTTTTTCAGTTGCTTTTAAAATGTTTTCTACTTCTCCTCCTCCCACTTTCTCCCTTTCTTAGTTGATGCAAAGAGAGTTGAAAGTACAGAAGTCGTTTGTACTGAGTTAACTCAGTTGTGAGGGAAGGAGAGGAGAGGTAGAATCTTTTTGCCTGTTGGCTCAGGCAAAAGCAAACTACTGCAGACTCTACTTGCTTTGTGTTCTTCCCCACTAATATTTTTCCCATCTTGACCACACTCTGATATTGTTTGGCACATATGTCCCACTTTTCTTCTGAAATATAGAGGTTATGCATTCACAACTTGTTTGGGGGGGGGGGGGTCCCCATACCTAAATGATGGGAATAGAATGTTGGAGTAGCTGGAAAGGCCTTTGTTCTCAGAGGAGCCCTTTCTGTATTCACATCATCCTTGCTTTGGGCACAAATGTCTTGGTTCTCATCTGAGAAATGTTATAGGGTATAAAATTGAGTTGAACAGAATAGTACAGAGTAAACCAGAGGCGGGAAAGCTCCAGAGTCCAAAGTACTATGCCACACCATTCCTCCAGAGCTCTGGAGGGTCCCAGAGTACTATTGCAGATAACTTTAATCAGAAAGAACACTGCCATCATTTCCTGGGGCTGTTTAACACTACACAATTATAACACTATCACTGCACTTTAACTGCCATTACAACGTATTATAGAATCCTGGGATTTGCAGTTTAGGGAGAGGTATTTAAAATTTTCAGCCAGAGAGCTTTATTTCTTTCCTAGGATAAAAACACCAGGATTCCATAGGGTGTTGCCATGGCAGTTACAGTGGAATCATGCTGCTATAACTGTGTAATATTAAAGGATCTATATATAATCTATGATTCTGTAGCCCCAGTTGATTTTGGGGATGTTTGTGGTACTTGCTATTTCATAGGCATACGTTATGCTTTGGCCAGAATGTGGGTCCTTTTGATAAAAAATATTTTGTGGATTACTGGAGGGGTAATTGGGTCCTCAAAGTCCATCCTGGAATCTCCTCTTAAGTCACATGATTCCCACATCAGACATAAGGTGATCTTTTTCATGTTCCATTATATCTTTTAGTCCATAAGTTGATATGCTCCTGTCTCTGGCAGGATATTCACATCCATTGTTTGCTCTGTTTGTACAAGATGCATCTAGATACCACAGATATTTTTTAACTTGGTAGGATGTTTGACTGAATTCAGTCCAGCTGCACCGAGCCATGAAAAGTAATGCAGAAGGACATGTGACAGAAAAGCAACTGTGTTGTAGAAAATAGTTCATAAAAATAAGATTACTGTGGGTTTCCAAATTTTTGTAGTTCAATGGTTTTTGGAGATGTTGTTCAAAATATTATATAAAGTCAGTTTTTACCAAATAATTTATTTAAAAAGTAATTTCTAGTGATTGCTCAAATGCTGAGATTTCATTATCTAACCATGGATTGATTACCAAAAGAAGACAAAATGAAAAATTTAGTACTAGCTCTAATCAAATATAAAGCTTTGTGCTGTATTGCTTTTTGAAGTTAGGGATTATGTATTTACCACAAATGCTGTACATATTTTGAATGTGATGAAGACTGTGTGTGCTTCAGTTGGCCTGAATAAACAAGAAACACAGACTCCAAGATGGAAACAGTTCAAAGAAATTCTAATTGCTAGAACTTTGATTAATCTTTTGTGTTTCTGGTCATTCTACAAATTTCTTTCACAAGCATTGCCTTTTTCCTCTCTCCTGTTTCATTGAGTTGTCAAATGTAGAAGAAAGCAAAAAACAAATACAAAAAAAAAACCTTTCAGTAATGTTAAAACATTACTGAAATGATAAAAATTTGGGTGCCAAATAGATACCTCGTGTGAATGCTGCAGGCTATTTGTTTTGATACCTTTCAACTGAAAAAAAAAACAAAAAAACAAAACCTATGCAACGTTAATAAGAAGTCTCAACCATCCATGATAAGACTGTGGTTGGATACAATTTGCCTGTTAAATTTTTTTAGGCGGAGCTAATAATTTTCCAATATTTCTTATGAATCTATTTATTTATTAAGGTATTTATATCCCACCCTATATGTAGAGATCTCAGATGATGGCACAGAGAACAAAACAAGAAACAAGTATAAAACAACTTAACACAACTCAGGAACATCAGAAAATGACTTTAACTCTGCTGGTGACAAATGTGCATGCAACCTGAAGTTATGTTCACTTATGTCTTTTTAATTTTATTGCACAAAGGGGCATCTTGTACCCTTTTGCACAGCCTGTTTCAAAGAATAGATGGGTTCTCCCTCTGCTATTCTGTGGCTAAGAGATAGTATGAGGTGCCCAGGTAACATCTGGCTGCAACCAAACAGAGAAAAGCACATGTTGCTCTCCTAGATCTCTACTGTACTGATGGTAGAGGAACAGGGACAGTTGCCCAACAGAACTGCAAGCTTTACACACCATTCATGTAGATGCAGGATCTTGACAAAGTATAAAAAGCCACAGTTGGATAGTGTCAAGCTACGGTCACTGTGTCCCCAAAACATGGCTGCAGGCTCAAGTTTAGATTGGTGTCCAAACGAGGCCAACATCAGTGCCAACCAGGCTTTCAAGAGGAGGCCACAGCAGAAACAGTCTTGTGGACTTTATTCATATTAACACATCATGGAAATAATGGTGCCATTCTACATCTTTAAAATGAAACAGTTCATCTCAAATTATTATCATAGTTATACCAGGAAGGGCATTTTTATTTTAAAGAAAAAACTTCAAGCCAATAGCCCCTTAGTTAACCAGATTCTGAGGTCTTTGGATTGTAAATCTGGGCTGGCCATCTCCAAAATTGCTTATTGTGTCTGGTTTACCAAATTAAAGGACTCACTCCAATGGCTAGTCTGAACTAGAGTAGGCTTATAAAATCAATGGAATTTACATAAGTGTAGACTTACCATTCAGCAGTTGTTTGGTGAGCCTAGTTTAATAGTCACTGGATTTACATCACTGTTTTCTTCACACTCATTAAAGATAAAATGCTCACAATACAGAAAGATAAAGCATTCAAAGCTTTATTGGTGAATGAAATATTAATTTCATAGTGTATCATCCAGATATTTCACCTACAGATTTGACAAATATGTACTGCTGTGAATGGCTGATTAAGCAGTAACATTTTCTTTACATGTAGTGTTTGGCTTTCTTATTTTTCAGATATTTTACTCTGTTAATAATCATTGTTTAACAAGTTGTACCAAATTAAACATGTCAACAGCTCTTTCCAAATCCTTTGGCTAGGTGCTAGTTTTTGAAGAGTGAATTCCACTGTTCATGCCCATCCTTTTAAAAATAATCTGGGTCAGCCACTGCTAGAAAAACACTGAGAAAAAATGTCTTGTCAAATCTCAGTTTCTCTTTTTGCACTTGAAAGCACAACATAAGCAGTTCTTAGCTCATGAGATAGCTATATAATTCCTGATATCACAAGGAGGAAAATATTTTCTCTAACTCTGGATATACAATTTAGCAACAAACTGCAACACTGAAGGGATTAAAAGTCTATTGCTTCAATGTATGTGACTATTATTGTTTCCAAATAATGTGTGTGCATTAAGAAGAATATATTGCATCCTCACACTTTTGTCTCAGAAGGGGGGATTTCCAAGCCATGCTGTCTACTAGTTGTGCATCGCTAGGACTATGTGACAAGACCATAAACATGTCAAGATATGCACAACATCTGCCTGTGCTAGAGGTACCAACATTTGCATGTCTATACTCAGTAACTGCTAGTTTGTACATCTCTGTATGCATATAATTTCCTCTTTCTCTTAGCCTCACCTCTCTCTGAGAGGAATGCATCTGAGGAAGTAGACTGAAGTCTATGAAAGCTCATGCTACCAATTTCTTTCTTTTAGTTAGTCTCAAAGATGCTACAAGATCTTTCTATGTACTGAATCTACAGACTAACATGGCTATATCTTTGAATTCTACCTCTCTCTTTCTGCATTAGTCTTCAGTTCAGTATTTGTTTGTTTGTCCTCCATTTTGTAGTCTGCATCTTTCTCTCCCTCGCTCCCTGCCTCCTCATTGTTGGATGAGCACTGTCCAGAATTTTGGACATGACCAAGTGGCTTGATCTCTCAAAGCAATTTATTGTAATGTGTGAGGCCTACTGTTTTATATGCAACCCACCCACAACGCCCCCGTTGTTCTAATATCAGTGCTAATATTTCAGACTGAATAATTGCAGATGTCATGAAGGCAAAGGGTTATCTGGAGTCAAACTGGACAAATTTGACTCAAATTCCCTCAAGATGTTATTTCCCACAATGGTATAATAGTCAGGGGCTGTACAGATCGCCCTGAAGGGGCGGCCTGCAGCTGCCCTTTTTCGCACTGGATCGGGGCTGCGACAACCTCATGCCGCATCCCCAATCCAGCCTTTCAAGAGTGCCATAGCTATGGTGGCTCTTCAACTCCATGTCATCTGGACTCAGCACTGGAGGTGCGTCATGATGCGGCACACTGTCTGGAGTGGTGCAAGGCATCAGGGTGCCCTGGGGGGGGTCAGGGTCGGCCATGCGTTGTCAAGACGCTGCACCCTGACTCTGCCCCCAGGCCAGCCTTTCAGGCTAGTCTGTTAAAGCCCTTAGTTTGATTCATGTAATTTTACTAATTGAAAATGCTCTCTTTGTAACTCTGGGGGGGGGGGGAATTGAAAATATAAGAAATTATCTCAGTTTCCTTTCTGTAAGTTTTCCTTGTGCAGGCTTTGGGGGATGGTAATTCTGTTCATCTTCTATGGTCCCCACTTATTGAACTGCCTCTGAAGCCTATAGCTATTCCATGCTTCATGATGAGCAGGTAAGATTACAGATGCATCTGGCTATGTCCCCATAGCCAAACATGAAATCAAGTCAGTGCTGAGCTATGCCATGTTCCTCCATACGTTTCAGCATTGCTGTAATCATTTGGTGGGTCTAATCCACTCAGATCCTGCCTAGTTAGGTCTAATGATACACTGAAGTAAGGCAAAGTCATTGAGAGTACAAATTATAGTTTTATTGGTGACAAATAGGTGGAAATGGATCTAGAAACAGAAAATGTAAACAAAGGAAGTGTTCTTGCATCCCTTTAGTTAAAACTCTGGCACAGCACAAGTGTAGATTTTTTTTAATGTGAGACAGTGCTTGGGCAAAGAGGAGAGGAAGAGGGTGAAAGTTGCACAGAATTCCTAGGATGTGAAATTCCCTCCTTTGTAAGGCTAGGTTGGATGCTTTGTGCTAGGAAGAAAAGACCTTTTTTTTAAACCCAGGGCTTTGATTGTTAACTGGCTGTAGCAGAAGGTCTTTTTATTGAGGTGTTTATCATCACATGATAACTATCTGTTTAAATTGTTTTGTATTAATGTTTTAAATATGATTGTTTATTCAATCTTTTTTTTTTTAAAAAAACTTTCATATTAGCCATTCATTTAACTTCTACTGTGAGCTGTGTCCCTTATTGGGATAAAGGTAGGAAGATAATAATAATAATAATAATAATAATTGTTTTATTTATATACCGCTATTCCAAAGATCATAGCGGTGAACAGCAAGTAAGCTAATTAGCAAGTAAGCTAATTTGCCCCCCAACAGTCTGGGTACTCATTTTAGCGACCTCGGAAGGATGCAAGCCTGAGTCGAGCTTGGGCCCTTTTGCTGGTCTTGAACTCGCAACCTTGTGGTTTCGAGTGAATGGCTGCAGTACAGGCATTTACCCACTGCGCCACCAGGCAGTTTCCACGGCTGAACAAAGATTTGAACTTTGGTCTCCTGGAGTCCTAATCCAACACTCTGACTTTTCACCATGCCTGTGCTTTTCTAAGAGGTTTATCACACAAGGCTCCTTTCCTGCTACAGTTGTGTTGTTGGTTAAAAGGCTGTTTAACTGGGACTTTTTTCTTTCCTTGTACGTCTTCAGAACCATTTGGGATTAATGCATCCATTTGCTCTAAAACTGTATTGCACACAACATTAGGGACTGCCTGCTCACTACCCCATCCAACACATCAACCCCTGCTCTTTTCATTGTTTTGCACACACACCCAGATACCCTATCCAATTTTAAGACACCATGGCATCAAAGCTTTGTAGTGAATTTCCTGGTGCAATGTGGAGTCGAAGGCTTTTGTGGCCGGCATCCATAGTTTTTTGTGGGTTTTTTGGGCTATGTGGCCATGTTCTAGCAGAGTTTCTTTCTGACCTGGTGCAGTTGCAGGCTTTGCCTAACACTGTTCTTTCCCTCAAACATTAATATTTAATCATCTTAATCCAACCCCAGCAAAGGGCAAGGGCTGCCTGGAACAGTCAGCCTGCACCAACATCTAGGCCTAACCTTCACCCATCCACTCCACACTCTATTCAGCAGAGCTTCCTTCAAACCTCTGAGGAACTTCTTAGGACATAGTCCTGCCTCTTGCTTCACTCATTGGCTTGTTCTGGGTGGGCAACGATGGGCCCTCGTGCACTCGGTTGACAAAGGAAAGAGATGGACTTCAGAGCTGAGTACCACCTTCTGAGAATCACTACTGGACAACCATTTTGAAACCACAGCTGCCACCACTGTTTGTAGGAAGAACAAAGTGAGTTGAATTCTGAATAAAGAGACTCCTTTCCAATCACTGTTACGATTCTTTGTCCAAAGGATGCCCATTAGACCATGCCTAGACCACACAATAATCAGTGTAAGGGTTCAATTAAACTTTCACACAACACATCACAACAGAAGTGGCAAAGGGGGTTATTACTAAATTTATTGTGTTAATATAAAGAAACATATTTGAATGGGTCTTCCATGGGATAACAGCAGAATTGGGATGGCATCATGAGGATAAGCGCCAGCCAAAGTTGCTTTTATCCTGATGCAATTTGGATTTGCCTTGCCTCATGTGATAAGACTCTAGAATTCAGCTCCTTGTAATTTCCCCATTGAATAGTGTTATAATTACTTTTAGGTCAAAATAGACACCGTGCCTCATTTACACATATGAATTTGCACATATGAATTAAGCAAGCCTGATAGAAGGACTGTTTCCTCCATTAACTGAGGGTAATGGAAAGGAAACTCTTTAGATCAACACATTCCAGCTGCAGTCTCCATGGGGTGTTTTACAACTCTTCAGGCACACTATGCTAACTATTTTCCCCCTGACAAAAGCATTGCATCTCTATCCTTCCCCTGAGTTAAGCAAAATTTCTCTTTCCTACACAATTGATACAGAGCTGAATTGGAGTAGAACCGATACCTGATGATCAGGGAGATGGCAAACTGGAGTTGATGAACTTCATGCTTAACTCTTATTCTAAGTGATGTCTTTCAGAAACTGATCTGATATTGCCTTGGACATGAATCTACAGAGAAGATATAACTTTCAATTTTCTTCTGATGTTTTATTTGGCTTCCAGTGCTGTTCAAGATTAAACAGTGATTTGGTATTAAAAGGACAGGCATGTCTTTTCTTTGGAAAACTGCTCTATAGCTGGCTCTGGCTCCTAGAATACTTTTGTGATGCCACTGCAAATCTGTCCTTAAAACTTAGAGAATTTTGCATAACCATTTAATCTCCATAGCTCATTGTAACTAAGTATGGCTCAGCATAGCATAGTAGTTCCACATTTGGACCTATGATAGGTTGAACCATATACACCCCTGGACTTAGACTCAGAAGCTCCCCCTCTCCATCATTCTGTACATTATGGAGAGTGGGCAGGTTTGGAGAAATGTCCAGAAATGTCTGGTTTTACATCATGCTAAGATCCTCCACTGTCCTCCAAAGTCGTAGCACTGCTGTAATCATTTTCCATCTAGCTATGGGGATGTAGCCAGATGCTTCTCTGATCCTGTTCACTCCCTATGGACATTGTGGAGGAAGGAAGGAAGGAAATGCTAAGCAGAAAAGAATACATGCAGGCATATGGGAAACTTACATGTGTGCATGCCAGTACCAGGATACCAGCTATTGTGTGATTTCCCTAACTAACGTTCTATCTCTGTTTGTCTTCTCTTTCTTTTTGTCTCCCCTGTAATCAATTTTAAACTGGTGTAGGATTCATGTAGCTTGTGGGCCATACAGAGCTCACGGTGATCCAGTGTGGCTCACAGGGCCCTCATTGAACACCCAGCTTCCCATACCCACCCTAAAAAAATTTGAATAAAATAAATCATCCCAACCATCCCAGTCGCAATGGCTATGGGGCACATCTTAGCTCATCCCTTAGTTGAAATCCTTCCTCTGAACATACAGCCTACCATCCAATTACTAGCCAGGACTGACCCTGCTTAGCTTCCAAAAATCAGACAGGATTTGGTGCTTTTAGGATATTTGGGAAGACATGGCAATCTTAAGGCAACCCCATCATAGGGTTTTCTTGGCAAGATTGGTGGGGGAATGGCTTTGCCTTCTTCTCAGGCTGAGAGAGCATGTTGGCCAGTGTCACCCAGTGGGCTTTCATGGCCGAGCAGGGATTTGAACTCTGAACTCCCAATATCCTAGTCCAATACTCTAACCACTACACTTCAATTTATGCTTGTGTACTACTATACTTGACAACATTACTCTGTTTTTGGTAGCTTAGTATACTCGCTAAATAGGCAAATATTGCCAAACACAAGATCTTCTTTGGCAGCTCACAGTTACAAAGAATCAGGATAGGAAGAACAAGTGACAGGCCCTGGAACATAAAAATGCCACAGTCACAAAATCAATGTATGAAGAGTATAGATTGCTCCTGTAATTTAAATAATATATCTGCTCCACATGACTTGTGATTGAAACTTATCTGTGTCAGTAAAATTGTATCTTTGCTCTATATACAATTAATTTCTAATGAGGATCTGTAAATTAAATTATTTTGGTTTGAGAACAAAGCACAAAAACTTTGAAAAACTGTTAAAGAAAAACAGCTGAGTTAATTGTCTCATCACTCCCGCCAGCAGAGCTCACGGTTATATTTGCCAACAGCTGACTAGCCCAACTGACAAATAGGCAAAACTGGTTTCTTCTCAACACTAATCTTTGCCTGAATGTTCTATTCATGGAACAGTGTCATTAGACATGGGTTGAGTATAGCAGGAAATACTGCACAGATTTGCTTCAACTTTATTAGTCTGTCCTTGAAAGCAGTGCTAAATAAATCAGGAGGAATGTCACTAATCAAAAAGAATATCTCTAAGCAAAGCAATAGTTAATGGACAAGGGTTAGCAAATGAATTTCCTCTCCTTTCCATGTACAACTTTTGTTGGAAAAGAGTAACAGGCTTCTTCTCTTCCTGTGAGACATTCAGAGCTTGGAAAGAAACATATGCAAATTGTAATACTCCAAATCCCCAAACTAGCCTAGCTGGAGGGTTTAGGGACCTGTAGTCCCAAAAAGCAACTTTACGACGACTGGTTAGAGGCAGTGGCATCATTAGGGTTGGTGTCACTTGGTGCAATAACTCATGGTGTCACTCCCATGAAAGCAAAAAATGGACTTAGCTGTGAATAACTGGGAATTCTGGGAGTTATGGTTCCCCCCCCCCCCAACCAGGAAAGAAGACCCTGCCCAAGGTTTCATAGAATCATAGAATCATAGAGTCATAGAGTTGGAAGAGACCACAAGGGCCATCCAATCCAACCCTGCCATGCAGGAAGGGTTTCTAGGAATTGAAATCCTACACATAGTGAAAAGAGGGATCTGTCCAAGGAATCTGGGGATTTGTAGTCCTCCTACTTAAAAATAGACCTGGCTGGAGAGTTTTATAAACTGTTTTCTTAATGACTACTACAAAGCTGATCCATGTTGTTGCATTTACCATCCCTGTGGTACCAACGGCATGAGCCTCAGGGATGCAGTCCACAAAGGCAGCACCCCCCCTGACCTTCTGAGTCCCATGGGGCAATTGCTGCACAGGACTCAGAAGGCAGTCATCCCTGCCAGGTTTACCAACCCACTGGGGGACACTCCCTTCTGAGGTGTCACCCAGTGGGGGCTGCACCCCCCACACTACCCTAGTGATGCCAGTGACAGTGGGCTGTGTTCAGGAGCCAAATGTATTATGGTGTAAACTTTTGTGGACTGCAGTCAACTTCATCACCTGTCTGTGAGTAACAAACAGGTATGTGCCATAGCAAAATATTGGCCTGAATTATACTGGTCAGTCTCAAGTCGAGTAGACATACTGAAGCCCTTGTTCAATGGTGAATCAACACATAGGTGAATCCCACTGATTCAACGAGTCTACTCTAGTTGCAACTAATGAGAGAATTCAGATTATGGTCTGTATCTGCAGAAATTTCTTCATAACTGCAGTGAATCTATATTTCATGTGTCTAAGTTTGATATTTTCCATTGTAACTATTTCCAGGAGCCTTTTGTCTATGCAGAAACTCAATTACAGAACTTGGGGAAAATGGGAAATGCATTTTGTTCCTGAAGACCTGGATTATGAAATCAATTTCTTGGATTTAATATTGTTATTGAGCAATTTCAGCATGTGCATTTTCCTATTTTTTTTTAAAAAAAACTTTGGGTTACATTGTGGAATCAATGTGCAAGAGGCAGGGATGGCAGAAGCCATATGCCAGATAGTAATTAAGGCAAAAAATTGATAGTACAACCAGGGGTCATGTTCAATCATTTATATTTATGCATGGGATACAGAGAAGGCTTCTTTAACTTGACAAGCATCTAAATAATTGGAAAGTGAAGATAATAATAGGGAGGGTGGGGAATGGATAAAATGTGTTTAAAACAATCAGAAGCCACTGGGAAGGATTTCCCCAGTTTCCAGTACTTTGAATCATGATTGGTTCTTGAAGGTCTGATCTTGTTCAAAACTATTTAAAGGAAATTAAGCAAATTACTCAGCGTATGCATAATGTGTTTGTTTCTATAAATTGTAAAAGCAATGAAGGGGTCAGGTTATTTACAGTGGCCGGAATTCACTAAGACAGTTACAAATGTATAACCTAGAGTTACACATTGACCTAGAGTTACACATTTATGACTGAATCATACTCATGATCTCTATGTTTTCCCCAGTTTAGGGAATATGTAGGGATCATGAATCCTCTAGTTTAGGGACTACGTGGCAATTCCCCAGTTTATGTAGCGATTGTAAAAGTTCCCTGATACCCACTTACCAGGCAGCATCTGTGAGCAACAAGGATCTGTTCTACTATCGATTGGGAAGCAGCTGACTGACTTTCCTGCCCCCCCCCACCCAGGTAATCTCCAGTGCAAGGGGAATTTGCAATAGAGGAACTGCTTATGATTGTAGCACCAGCGATTGCTCATAGGGGGAGATGGAAGTGTCTTTGAGTTGCTTCCTGATCAACAGAAGAACAGACACCCATCAAACACTGCCCAGTATGTGGGGATGAGGAGAAGGGTTGGGGGGGGGGTCTTGGGCCAGAAACATTTTGTGGCTGCATAACTATGTTGCTTACATATTCATATTCATGAATTCTAGTCCACATTATTTATTAAGTACTAAACTTACTAAAGTCAAATGTCCTTCCTTCTGGCAGGGCATCCTCTCTCTCACCATTTCTGTCCAGCATTCAGCTGCAAGCATAATTACATCCACCCACCACTCCAACCATATCTCTCCTTTATTATCATCCCTTCACTGGCTCCCCTTTCCCTTCCGTATTCAGTATAAGCTCCTGTTGCTGACTTTTAAAGCCCTCCATGGGCTGGCCCTTCCTTATTTATCAGACCTTCTCTCTCCTCACCTTCCCACTTGGGCCCTCCATTCTGGTAGTCAAGGTCTGCTGTCTCAGCCCAGGATTTTCTCTGTCCCATCCTGGATTCGTTCCTTTTCACCTGCTGCGCCACACTCCTGAAACCTCCTTCTCCCACAAACCCAGCTCATAACTTCTTTAATCAGTTTCAAAACTGAGTTGAAGACCATCCTGTTCAGAGAAGCGTTGGCAGGCATTGCGTGACTATTATTTGCTATTTGACGTTTTTAATTTGTTGCCTGTTTTATTGAATGCTTTCCTGTATTGTTATGTATTATTTATATGTATTATGCTATTATTTCTTAGATTGTATGTCATGGGCAGGTTTACTTTTATCTATTTTATTGTTTGTATGTACAGCACTGTGCAAATCTACAGCACTATATAAATAAAGCATAATAATAATAATAATAATAATAATAATAATAATAATAATAATAATAATAATATCTCATCCTTTGGGAAAAAGCAGAATACAAATAATAATAATAATAATAATAATTCATAGGGATTGCCCTAGCTGGCCTGCTTTACATGGTATCTAGAGCAAGGTATAGAAAAGTGGGGGTTTTATGTTTTGTTTTTTGCATTACAATTCTTAGAATTTCTCAGCCATAATGACTACAATGCAGTTGTATACTTGAATAAAATTATAGTAGAAAAAGTAACTTTTCCAAGTTCTGAAGAGTGGCATGATTGCTGCCATTCTTGTAATTGTTCGATGCTGCGCTGGGAGATGCATTTCCAGCATACAACATACAAGTGTAATCATGCTGCTTTAGATAATGAATAAAATGATCCTAAATTGGCCTAACAGGAAAATTCTAATTTTATGTATTTACTTACTTAACAATGCAAGAGACCTGTAAAGTCTGACAATGTGCAGACATAAAGCTATATATTTATCATTGCTTGGACAAAATCATTTATTTTTTTTTAGTTTCACCATCACAAGCAATCCAAGACCTTGTTCATTTATATTATTTTTAGATCCTCTGGAGCAAAACATGTGTGGGAATGATAATAATAAAAATAATGTTTATTTATAATGCCTTTTCACCAAAGGGCAGAACATAAAATATATATATTCAATAATAAAGCACAATATTATAATATACTAAAAAACTAAAATAATATACTAATGTACTACAAACAAAATCCTCATCAGCGTTTGCCCACCTCTGCCACTCAGGCACATTCAGCAGCGTAATCTGGCAAATCAAAGAGGAAGGTCTTGAACTCTTTATGAAAACAGGCAAGATCATCCTCCATCCAGAGGTACAAAGGAAGACATTTCCACAACTGCGGAGTCAGATCCTGAAAGGGCCCCAGCCTTGATAGAGCCATAAATGCTGGTGGAACTGCCAATAATCCTTTGCCTGTGGATTTTAAGTTCCTAGATGATAATACCCTGCCAGCCAAGCTACCAGATATTGGGGGAGGTTAAAGCACTGGGCCTTAAATACCAGGACCCAAAGGTTGTAATGTGCCCTGGCCTCAAACTGGTAGCCAAAGGAGGGATCTATGAGGGGAAGAGACATGTTTAGGGAGAATTAAAACAACTTGAACGGCACTATTTTGGATTAAAACCAGAGGAATTAGAAAGCAGGAAAGCAAACCTGCCAGTAGGCTATTATAATTGTTGTCGCATGAAATAACCAAGGACTGGACAAGGAAATCGGCAGTTTTGATGGTAAAAAACCTATGGATCAGGCAGAATCAATATCCAAGGTTTCTTGGAAACATGGGCGAGTGTGTAAGCCTGTAAGCACAGTGAACTGCATGAAAGTGAGCCTTCCAGGCAGTTAGGTTGAAATACCAGGATCTCTGTTTCATCCATGTTCAGCTTAAGACAGTGGGTGGTCATCCACAGTGAAAACTCAATAGGCAGTATGTCACAGACTTCCATACACTAGTATATGTTGAATCAAAGCTCTGGAAAATCTGAATGTCATCTGTGTAGATCTGATACTGTAAACCCACTTCTGAAATAAGACATCCAAGGGGGAGAGTATATAATCAGAAAAGAAGGCTGCAGAGAGATTGTACAGGATAAACACTGATGTTTCATGCTGAGCCTTTGCCACTAGAATATAATTTACTATGTGTGTGAGAGCCATTTCTGTGAAATAACCTGTCAAAAACCCTGATTAAAATGGATAAAAAAGAAAATGGTGTATGATCAAATGAGGGATCAATTGGGAAAGGGCCGCTCTCTCCAAAACTTTAAGAGATAACTGAGAGCAGAGACATAGGAAGTTAATTAACACAAAATGAAGGACCCAGAGAGGGTTTCTTTAATAATGGATGCAAGAAAGCATGCTTAAAGCAATCTGGAAAAGTACCCTTTGAAAAGAAGCAATTCACGAAGTGCGTTATATAAGGCAGGAGAAAAAGGCAGAAGAACTGGATAAAGAAAAGAAGGAAAATGGTCACTAGGGCAGGAAGCAGGGGAAGAAGAGTACACAATCTGACCCATGACGGCCTCTGTAACAGGGGAAAACTGAAATTCTGCCTACGGTGGTCGAGACATAGCCTTAGCCAAAGACTGTGGTGGATCAGCTGATGGCAGTAGCAGAGGAGATTTGTTAATCCAGCAGGCCTTTCCTGAATAGTTCTCCGGCCATCAGAAGGAAAATCTTTCTGCTGACCTCCAACTCCACCACAGTTATTGTATTGTTTTTTAAGTATGTTTTTATGTTTTTAATTCCACACTGTTTAATTGTATTTTAAGGGGGGGGGAGTTTTGAGGGTTTGGACTGTATATTTTAACTTTGTAAACCGCCCTGATTGCTTTTTGTAGAGAGGCGGGATATAAATAAATTTTATTATTATTATTATTATTATTATTATTATTATTATTAACTGTCTTGGAGTCAGTTCCAGTCCATGGCAAATCTATGGATGAGACATCTCCAAGATCCACTACCTTCCACTGCTCTGTGTAAGCCCATGCTCTCCCTGATTGAATCTAGCCATCTGGTATGTGGTTTACCTCTTTTTTCTGCTACCCTAGCATTAAAGTGCCCCCCCCATATGCGGATTTGCCATGCGCGGATTTGAGCATCCACGGATGGCAAACCTGGCCATTGTCCGCAATGGTGGTGCGTGTGCATGCAAAGTCCCTCCCCTCTCCTCCTCTCCCCCCTTCCTCCTCCCTTCCCTTCCCTCCCTGACTCCCTCCCTTCCCTCCCTGCTTATTTACATTTCGTTGCCGCCGTGGCCGCGGGAAAGGCCGGGTGCCAGTGTTGGAGGCCTTGATGGCCCCTGGCGCAGCTGCTCGGCCTCTTTGTTGCCATTGCCGCAGGAAAAGGGTGGCAGTGGCGGTGCTGGAGGCCAAGCCTCGGCCTTCTCGCTGCTGCTGCGGAAGTGCCAGATGGCGGTGTTGGAGGCCTTTTGGCCTCCAACACCACCTCCACCGGGTCTTTCCTGTGGCGTTGGTGGCGAGGAAGACGAGCAGCAGCACCAGAGGCCTTCAAGGCCTCCAACACTGGCACCCGGCCTCCTTGACACCTCTGCCACTGCAGTGGTGAGGAGGCCAAGGTGGCAAGGAGGCCGGGTGGCAGTGCTGGAGGCCTTGAAGGCCTCTGGTGCAGCTGCGCTCCGTGCCTCCTTGCTGCTGCCACCACCTCAGGAAAGGTCCGGGGGTGGTGGTGGTGGTGGAGACCAACAGGTCTCCAGCACTGTCACCCGGCTGTTCTGCGGCGGCGGCGGCAGCAGCGAGGAGGCTGAGGCTTGGCCTCCAACACCAGCACCCTGCCTTCTCACCGCCACTGCCACCGTGGAAGGGCCGGGTGGCGGTGGTGTTGGAGGCCACCACCACCACCAGGCCTTTCCTGCGGCGGTAGCGGCAGCAAGGCGGTAGAAAGCAGCAGCGCCAGAGGCCTTCAAGGCCTCCAGTACCATCACCCAGCCTTCTCGCTGCCTTGGCCTCCTTGCCGCTGCTGTCACAGGAAAGGCCTCCCAACACCGCCATCCATCCCTTCCGCGGCTTTTCCTGCGGTGGCGACAGTGTGAGGAGGCTGAACAGTAGCGCCAGAGGCCATCAAGGCCTCCAACACTGGCACCTGGCCTTTCCCGCAGCAACAGCTGCAGCGAAAGGTAAGTAAGCAGGGAGGTGTTAAAATATATTTCTAATTTGTATGGAAAATGTTCAGATGTGTCAATGGTTAACTAAGGTTTAAAATGGTTCCTGTTGCAGGCCAGAAAGTCTAGGCCTGGAAGAGCAAGTCTTCAAGGACATGTGCTGAGACATAATATCAACAAATGTGTTATTGTTATGCTTCTGTGTAGTATGGTGACTTCATGGGAAAGAGGTGTGTCCACTTGGTGGGAAGGTTGATCTTGTGAGAGAACAAAGACTGATGTCACATTCAAGCTTCTAGCATGGACTCTGAAAGAGTATAGATGTATAGTAGCCTGCTGTAAAGTGTAAATAGCAACAAAGTCAATAAACCCTCATTTGAGTGAAAATCTGTGTGGAAGTTACTTTGATATTGAGTAGCTGAGAAGACTGCATCTGTTCCAGTTGGTACCAGTTCAGAACCACCGGCAGCACGAGACATCAACAATCCCAAAGATCTTTTTCTCTAACAGGAGGGAGGCATGGAGGGAGGGGAGGAAGAAGGGAGGAAGAGAGGAGACAAAGGAGACATGTGCATACCAGGATTTTGGTATGTGCGGGGGGGGGGAGTCTGGAACGGATCCCCCGCGTATACCAAGGGCCAACTGTATTGTGTTTTCTAATGAGTCATGACTTCTCATGATGTGGCCAAAATAAAATTTTGTCATCTTGGCTTCCAGGGAGAGTTCAGGCTTGATGGTTCTAGCATCCATTTGTTTATCTTTTGGGTTGTCCACAATATCCTCAGCACTCTTCTCCAGCATCACATCTCAAATGAGCTTATTTTGTTTCTGTCTGCTTTTTTCACTGTCCAGTGCTCCCATCCATACATGTTGATGGAGAATATAATGGTTTGGATGATTCTAACTTTATGCTTTAGGATCTTGTCTAGTTCTTTCATGCAGCCATTCCTAGTCTTCTTATTTCTTATCTATTCTTATCTATGTTTGTTCCAAGGTATGGGAAAACTTTATCTTATTTTGATTTCTTCATTATCTAGGTAAAATTTATGTATTTCCTCCATGGTCACCCCTCCCCCCCAATTGTCTTTGTGTTCAGCAGTAAGTGCAGCCTTTGCACTTACTTCTTTGATCCTCCTTAGCAACTGTTCCAAGTCTATGAAGTTTTCTGCTAGTAATATGGTGTCATCTGCATATCTTAGATTATTGATGCTCCTCCCTCCTCTCTTCACTCCTCCTTCTTCTGAGTCTAAACTTGCTCTCCATATGATATTTTATGTTTACAAACTGAACAATTCTATCTAGGGTGATAGAATGCAGCCTTGCCTAACACCCCCTGGGCTATTGAGAACCACCCTGTTTCTCCAGATTCTGTTCTAACAGTAGCCTCATGTCCTAAATATAGATTTTTCATCAGGACTATCAAATGTAGTGGCACTTCCATGTCTTTAAGAGTGTTCTATAGGTTTTTGTGATCTATGCAGTCAAAGGCTTTGCTGTAATCTATAAAAGACATGCTGATTTTCTTCTGGAATTCCTTGCTGCACTCCATTAACCATAGTATGTTAGCAATGTAGTCTGGTTCCTCTTTCTTTCTTGAACGCTGCTTGCACCTCTGACATTTTTCTTTCCATGTTTGATTGGAGTTTATGCTGCAGAATTTTGAGCATAATTTTGCTTGTGTAGAAAATTAATGCTATGGCCTTATGGTTGCTGCAGTCTTTTGTGGACTGGGATATATATTGATCATTCCAGTCATTTCCAGTCTGTTGGACATTGTTTTGTTTTCCATATTTGTTGGCATAATTTAATTAGAACTGGAGCTGATTCTATTTGTGTGGATTGTAGCAATTCAATTGCAATATCATCTATTCCTTGAGATTTCTTTGCAATTTCTCTTATTGCAACATCCACCTTGCTCTCTAGAATTTGGGGTTCAAGTTCATGTGAGTCTTCATGCATGTGTAATTCATTTTTTGATCTCTTTTATATAGTTCTTCTGTGTTTTTCTTCCATTGTATTTGCAATGAATAGGTTGTTGGCCTCACAAAATTCTATCAGTCACTCTCCTACTTCATTTTTTGAGCCTAGTCTGAATCTTCCTACTGTTACTCCAAAGTCTAGCCCTCTGCATCTTTCTTCTCTGCCAATATTTTCCCCATGTGATAAAGTACTATGTTTCATGTGGGGGATTGCCATTGCAGTGCTAATGGATTCAAAACTTCTTGGAATTCTTGAGTTATGATATGGAAGTGAATATAGCACTTTGGGTAAAATCTGCAAAAATGACATCTCACCAGAAAAAGCCATTGGATCAGTATGCTGCATGGCTGAGCAGAAGTTTGAAATCCAGTCTGATCAGTCAGAAGATTGAAAAATTTCTTTTCTTTTCTTTTCTTTTTTCTTTTTTTTTTTTTGGACTGCAGCTCCCAAAATAAGTCAGCCAGCATGACCAGTGTCTGTGTTCGCTGGAGAATTCTGAGAGCTGCAGTCCAAAAATGTAATGTTTCCCGGCCCAGTTCTTCATTCCTTATCCAGTTGTTTAACTATTACTACTTCATCCCAGCTCTCCTCCATGTAGGCACTTCAAAGACACTTCCATTTACATATTAGTTATGACAGATCAGTTGTTTCACTGCAGCTTAATTATATTGCCCATTTTTATCACCATTTGGAACACTGAGCTCTCGCTGTCTCTGCTGTCTGCCAGACAATATATGATGCATTTATTCACTCAAGCATACCTCGCTTACTACATTGGCAGAGAGATGTGAAAAGCCTCCATGAGAAGTGGATGAGCAGAAGCCATTCATTTCAAACCTCAGCACAATCCACTGTGACTTCACTTTGCAGGCAGGTGCATCATTCTATGATGGAGACTTCAGCCTGTCAAGAAAACATATGAGGAAGAAGTCCTTTTCATGCTGAAATGTATTCCTGCATTAATAGCACTTTTCAGCAATGGAAAGTCTTAAAAACTCATGCTGGCCGTCTGGAGTGCAAGACAGCTGGATTTTACAGCTTACAAATAAGAATGTCTGTCAGCTTTCACAGGAAGCATCAGAATGAAGAACTGCCAAAGAAAGAGAGGAAACATAGAGATGACAAAAAGCAGACAGTTTCTGTATTTGAAGGACAGTCCATTCCAAGACTGATTTAAAGTTAAAGAACAGGAAAGGCCATCATGGAGCTGAATGTGGTGGCTGCCTCAGAGGGAGGATGCTGGATGGTCTGGAGGGCAGTAGCAATACTCCCAAGGCATTCCTTTCTGTTGGAGGACAGAAATTATTATTATTATTATTATTATTATTATTATTAAACTTTATTTCTAAAGCGTTGTAATTATACACAGCGCTGTACAAAGTCGGTAAACTTAAAGAGTATATAAAAGCCTGCCCAAGGCGTACACTCTAAGATAGTAACAAATAAAAAGAGGAATAGATAAAATTACCATATAGAAAAGAAAAAACAAATTAAAAACATCAAATATAAAAACAAATCACATCACATCAAATATTATCAGACAGCCAGAAATAAATGAGTAAAGAGGTACAGAGGCACGCCTGACCTAGGCTATTCTGCCAACTTCACGTTCAGTAAAAGATGCTTCCCATCACCATCACCAGATCTAGCAACCAGTCTAGTTGGCTTCTGTAGTAGATGGAATGCAGGGCCACCATTTTTATCTTCATCTCAAGAAATTTAATGACTTTGCAACAGATCTGCTGAAGAAACATAAGAAGGGAGGAAGGAAGCCTTGGAACAATGCTTAACTAGGAGCTATTGGTGAATCCAGCTCTGTGATTACTGCCAGTTTCCTCATAAAATCTCTGAGTTGAATGAGCGATCTACCAGTGGCAAATCTCCATAAGGATAGATTGAGTCCAGAACTAGAAAACTTCCTATTCAGCTCAGAGAAGATGTGGGAGAAATGACCGTAACATCAAGAGTGGGTTTGCTGTCTGCTGATCCACTAGCCACCTCTGCACTTGACACCTAGATAGTAGATTGATCCTGACAAGAAATTCAGTTTGTAGTGGAATAATGTAACCTAGCTCATCCCGATATCTTGCTGATATATGACTGGCCAGTATCTTACAATAGCGGGTTGTACGATGATACAGACCTCATGCTTTTGGCCAACCCTACTTTTTGGCTGCTGGTTTTGCGTGAATAAAGTTGTGGCCTTTCCTCCACATATGGCTCATGTCTTATTGTGGCGCCGCCCTCCCAGGCAATGTAACCTTTTTTTAAAAGAAATGTTTGTTGGGGCCCATACACTATTCAAAACACAGTTTTTAAAACTTTTCTGCATTTACATCTCTCTGAATTTACTAGCACCATTCTCCATCATGCATATCTTAAAATGCATACAAGAGTAGATATATTAATGGAAGTACACAAATACATTGTACAGGAGGAAAGCCTGAAAAAAATGAATTCATTAGACCAAATTGCATGCAAACATTATGGAAAATGTGATTATTTTCCAACTGACTCAAACAAAATGTTTGCAAACTAGTGCAGTAATAATAATAATAATTATTATTATTTGTATCCCGCCTCTCCCTGTTTTGGATTGAGGCATGTAACAACATAAGAACAATAAAAATAAAACACAACAAACCACAAGTAAAAACATAGCAAAACATATAAAATCCAGCTTCCTATCTCCCTCCCATCTTAAAATACCACTAAAAATGACAGTTCCCAACTGGAGGAGAGTGAACATTCCGAGGAGGTCAATTTGGGAAGGCCTGCCGGAATGAGATGAAACAAATGTGACACTAGAAAAATAAAGAAATTGAAACTGACAGATTCTTCCATCCTTAACATCAGGTGAAACTGTTGAGATACATTGTATTTTTTAGTTAAATTCTAGTACTAATTTAATAATCTAAATCTATACATGGCTGGCATCTCGTCCAGTGTGTCATAAACCCACTTTACTATATTGTAGCTAAATTAATTCACTTTTATGGTCCTTGCATCATTATAACAACTGAAAATGCTCTCCAAGACCTACCTGCTTTTTAAGCCCACAAAAGAGAAATTCATAAAGCATTGGAAATAGGGACAGAGCAATGATGCTTTCAGCCCTCTCCTGGTATCTGGACTTGCTGTGACAAGCAGTGACAGAGATCTTGGTTGGGAACCTACATGACTTAAAAAGATAGCTGTTTCCTGGGTACCATTGGGAGATGTCGCTGTGAAGATGTAGGTATGTCATCATAGCTACATTTTCCAATGAGGAATCCCTACCTATAAAAATTAGCACATGTAAATTTCATACAGACATGTGTCTTCTTTTGTCTTTTTTTAGTGATGCATTTCCTCCTTTTTGGTCATGATTAATACCTATCCTGAGAGCCTGCATGGTGCAGTGATTTGACTATCATTGGCGACCAGGGTTTGATTCCCAGCTCAGACATGAAACACATTGGATGACCTTGAACAAGTCACATGCTGTTAGCCTCAGAGGAAGACAATGGCAAACCTCCTCTGAAGAAATCTTGCCAAGAAATCTCCATGATAAGTTGCCTTAGGGTTGCCATAAGTCGGAAATGACTTGAAAGCACACAACAGCAAATGTCTACCCTAGAGGAAAAGTGAACTGTAAAGCTGCAGAAGCAAACTAACCCAACCCCCTCTTGCTTACCTATGGCATGACTGCATTCCTGGTCTACAAATACTGGAACCAACATTATCCATCTCAAGGATGGGAACCAGCTTTGTTCCTACAGCAATTGGTACAGGGGAAGGTCTTGACTTAGATGTTGCAGGGTAACCCTCAACTTTAGCTAGGGATCATTGGAGGATATCACATGACTGAAAATGGAAGTATAATCCAGAGTCATCCTGAACACAATCATGTGTATTCACGTTATTGTGTGACAGGTTACCACATGCCACTGCTGGCACTCCGAACACGCTCCAATGCAATCACGCGTCAATCCGCAGTTAAGTAAATTTTGTGAACTAGTGAAGTCACAAACCCTGTTCCTAGGCAACTTCACACTCAGTGCACTGTTGTTTGGTTTGATGTGCATGTCTTCTTTGGTCCTGGTTCTCCCTCCCCAATCCAGAAGGGGGGGTTTCCCATGAAGCCACACTGCAATTCTGCTTCAATTTTGCTTCCGCTTGTCCTTCAGCATTGCTGAGGGGGGCCTGCTACCTGCTAATTAAGAGGCATGGACCGGGAGCTATTGGATAACCATTATATTCACGTTTTAACGTGACAAGAGTGAATATATGTTTGTTTTAACGTGAATAGAGCATGTTCTTTCAACCATTCTTCCTGGCACCCCTCCAACTTCTTTTGTAAATTGTGGGGTTCCTTGGTTCTTCTCGCTCACTTGCCTAAATATGCTATGCTCCAGTCATCTGGAATCTCACTGAGCATGTGCAAGGGTGCCAGTTCGCAATTATGAACCCACCGATGTGATGGCTTACTTTGCACAGAATCTGGGTCGCGTTCGGGGAGGTCATTACAGCGAATTTAAGGTGTGATAAGTAATCACGTAATTGTGTGAATTTTCTATACAGAACTAGAAAAGAGAAAGAGCCCTGGTTGAAATACAAAGATTTACTAATGATGGAGAATAAGAAAGAATATAGAATGAAATCTATAGAACAACTACAAGAAGAAAAGGTAAATATAAATTGGTTTGTATATAACTAGCTTTATGCACGATTTAGACAAGACAAGAAGGAACAAAGAATAACTAAAACATCTAATGAGCTGGATGAAATTTTCTTTGACAAGAAGGGCCATCATTTAGCAAAATTTCATAAAACACTTAAAGAAAGGGATTTAGAATCAGAGACGATAAAACACACAATGATATTATGGGCTAGAGATATAGGAAGAACTATAGACCTCGAGTCCTGGGAAAAATCTTGGACTATTACAAATAAATTCTCATTATGTCAAAATCTAAAAGAAAATTATTCGAAGATGTTCTATCAGTGGTATATGACACCATGCAAAATAAACAAATTATATAACACAGGAACAAAAAAGTGCTGGAAATGTGACACTCAGGAAGGGAACTTTTACCATTGTTGGTGGGAATGTAATAAAGCAAAAGAATACTGGAAATCAATACAAGAAATAATGAGTGATACATTACAGATAATCATTCCCTTAACCCCTGAATTGTTCTTGCTTAATATGATAGATAAAAAAATCTAAGATAAACATCCATAATAAAAAAATATGATAAAATCATAATATACCTGGTCACCTCTGCAAGAATCTTATATGCCAAATATTGGAAAAAAGCACAAATACCATCTATAGAGGAATGGCTATTGAAAGTGAGAGAGAATATGGACATGGATATACTTACATCATTGATGAAAAATGAATCCTCAAAAGATACAATAAGGGATTGGGATTGTGTAATGGAATTTTATAAGAAGCAAGGATGGACCTTTAATGTAATGTAATTTGCTAAGTTGTTAAAAACATGACTGTCTTAGAAAAGATGATAGTAATCTTAAAAGTCACGCTTTCATTTTTCTTTCTTTCCCTTTGTAATAATAATGTATTTAAAGCAAATAGAATATCTGGCAGGAAAACATGTTTATAATTAGCACCGTAAATTTAACACAAATATACAGAACCTTTAATTATTGGTAAATTATGTAGCCGGGGACTAGAGTTATAAATGATTATGACAACGATGAAAGAATGAAAACTGGAAGTAGACGAATAGAGAATGTTCAATATATCTCGAAGAACCTCATTATTGGTTTTATGTTTTATGTTAGATGTGGTTAGTGATTAGGATTTATTTGTAGTAGGATGTGATGGTGGATGTTGTATTTGTTGTGTTATGTTATTATGACTATGTATGTTTGTCTTTTATCAATTAAAAAAAAGTGGGGGAAAAAGTAATTGTGTGAATTTTCAAATTGACCTCGCTATCTTCTCTTTCGAAATTGAGAGCCTCCTGTCCCATGTGTTATCCTCCATTGAGACTCATTTTAGGCAGATGCCTACACCAAAGTCTGATTCATTTCCCCCCAGGCAGGCACTTGACCTTTGAAGAAGGTTAGCAATAGAGGAGGAAGGGGGTTGGTACACATTATGCTAATTTTCTGCAAGGAAAGAGAAGCAAACTAAGACGGCTGGTTTCCTAATTTCCATTCATATTTATGTGTGGACTAACCAAGCTCCAAAGCATTATAATATTTGTTTTTGCTTAGTTTTTGATGTCTTTAAAAAATTAATCTAAGATTCTTTATTGGTAGAAGTCATTACGAGGACAGAGTTCCATCATCATAGCTACATGTGCTGATGCCACCTGCCAAATCCTGTCTCTGAAGCCAAGCTGTGCCCCAACTAAAGGGTTTTGAGGCACTGCAGATCAGGGTGCTGGGAAATGATGACTGCAGCACTCTTCCAGTCATAAGGTGCTTTTAAATGGACAATTGGAAACCCACAGACATTGGGGTCTGCTGCAGCTGCTTATCTCAATGTACCCCACAATGGGAAGAGCACTGCAATTATCATTACCCGGTGCTCCAAACTGCTGTGCCTCATAAAACCTTTTGTTGGGGTGCTGTCCGATAGGTTATCAGGGCCATGTTCAGTCATTAATGACCATAAACAAGAATCCCAAAAGGTATGCCCTCATAAATATTGAATGCCATCCCATATTTTTAAATCTAGAAAAGCAAAAAGATAAAGCAATTTTTAAAAATCGATATTGTTGTGAACCATTAAGTAGTCAGACTCTCGGTCAATTAAATGATTTTTTAAAAACACTTTTATGTTTTATTACTAAGTTGATTGCACTCAAACACATATAATCAATTCAGCTTCTTTTTTGAGACATTGAAGATGTCACACAAAAGCATTCTATTGTTAGCTTGAAAGCCTATCTGTTAAATGGTTATTCTTTTATTCCTGAGTAGTAATACACCAGAACTAAATTAGGAGATTATTGCACTGCTAAATAAAGCTTCTTACCGCTGCCGAATTTAATCTTCATTTGGGCTGCACTCTGGTATTATCGCATGGCTTTTCTCCTCAAAACCACCATCCAGGTACAGCCTGGCTCCAATGCTGGTCCCTGAATTCACTTTGGCAGCCATTTTTCAAAGGCCAGATCTTTCAATGTACCATACAGATGTGAAAGATGAGCAGTGAAGAGCGCCAGCAGGAGGAAATATCAACTTATTTAAAAAGTGATACTGGAGAATACTTTTATGGATACCATGGACCTCCAAAAAGAGAAATTAATGGTTAAAGAGCATATTAATCCTGAACTATCACTAGAAGCCCTGTTTAGTAATGCAAGGCTATTGCACTTTGGACATATCATGAGACAACAGTAATAAAAATGATATTGCTTACTGAAATGGAAGACAGTAGAAATTAGGGACATCACATTAGAGTTGGATGGCTCAAGGAACCCGCAACCCAGAATCCATAATTAAAATAGTATCTTGGAGGTTGCTCATCATAGGAACACCACAAGTCAAAGCCAAATTCACTGCACATAATAACAAAACATAGGAACATACCGAATGGCAGTAGAAGGCTTGTATCTTGCAAAGTGATTGGCCAGAATAATGCTGGGACTTTTTGCCTTGTATCTCAAGTACTGCAAGGGCTGGAGCCTTTTTTGTTTTTGTTTCACAATCTAAGAACCTGGCCTGGATAATGATCCTATGAGATGATGGTCCATGGACTACAGCCTCCTATGCTCATGAGCCAGTATTGCTATGAAGTAAAGTTATATGGTTTTCAGCTACCAAATAAACCAGTGAAGAATGCAGCCTTATAGATGACTTCCTGTAAAGGTTGCTGCAGGGATTGAGAAATGCATGGAACTGGGTACCAAAGATCTCCAAACCAGACAAGTCCATCCCCTATGCTTGCTTATATGATAATATCTACGTTTCTCACGGGACTTACTGGAATTACGGAGGACCAGGTAACCAGTAACTTCCTTGAACACTATAGCAAAGTTTTGTGGGAACATTTTATTTGGCAAGGAGTCAAGCCTGCTGGAGAGTTTGATGTTCCTAGGCAGACATGGGTTGCCATGGTACTTGCGACAGTGCAAGCTGTTAGAAAAGCTGCTTGTGAATACTAGAAAAAGGGAATGTACACTCCACCTAGAACTTCAAAAATTGTGTCTGAATGAAAAATTGATGCCTTGAAGCAAAGCTCTCATGGGAGAAGCAGCAGACACATTCATAAAATATTGGGTGCCTTTCACTGACTATGTTAGCAGCTCATCAGACCTGCAACTCAGGTATTCAATGGAAATTCTAGAAAGACTGTTTTCATGAGATTTGGTCTTATTGTCTTCTTTAAAGTGAACTGTTGCTCATAGATGGGGAAAAGGACTACAGGCAATGCTGATAACTCATAGTCAATCCATGTTTGGAGTCAGTTTATTTCTATGTTATGCACCAACTCTTTTCCTTAATGTTGTAATCCTTAGTTCAGTCTGCAGATAAAACTGCTATGCAATTTTAAAGAATCATGTTGATTCCTAGCCCTTAAATATATCATGTTACTGTTGCTCTGCATGTTCCAGAATTTGACAACCAACCTGTGATTGACACTGAACCTTTCTATACACCAGTCTTCATTGGCTGATGCTTGTAATCAAATCTCAGTGAATGTTAACGGAAGTTGAAATGTGATGGTAATAAAGTGTCATCATAAACTCTCCCTCTTGGCTCATGGCCAATCAATTGAGTTAGTATGCTAAGGAATTCAGATGGCAGACCCTGTCATTAAACATATTAATTTAAGAGAGTTGTTACTGCAAGTCATTCTTTGAAAGCCTTGATGGGTTTTGACGCATAATGTCAGAATGCTTAATAATGGGAAGCAGCATTGGGTGACACAGCAGGGTTCATGTTCTGTCTAGATGACAGCTTCCCCATATTTCACTGGCACAAAAATGCTCTACAACTCAGTTTCAACATGAAAGGCTGGAGGAAGGAGGTTATATGCAAGAGGTTATCTGTATTTGCATGGAATCCAGAACAAGCTTTGAGAGGTCCTGCATTCATGGCAAAGGGGTGGAAAATGTAGACACCTTCTTGCTAAGAGTTCAACGTTCACCCAATTATTCCAGCCAATTTGCAGGACTATTATTGATCTCAGCTGAAAATAAGGAGAGTGACATTAATTAAAGCAGTATGTACATTATTTCCTGGTCATTTCCAAGCTATTAATATAAGCTCTTTTACTCAGTGGGATGAACTGCAATGACATGGGTGGATAAGGACACAACAGCAGCCACTGGTGAAAAGGAACTCAAATGCTGCCCACTGCTATCCAGACAGCTTGACAAACTCATTTATAATGACGACAGAATTGATTTCGGTTTGCTGCCAACCTACAAATGAATTTTCCATCCATATATGAATATACCTTATGCTCCAGATCTCTTCCTCCCCCTGTGTCTTCTAAATGCTGTGGTGAATACTACTTGGCACAGGTCTTGCCAGATATTTCTGGATTGCATCTCCCATGAGCCCTTGCCAGGATAGCCACTAGTGTATATCCACAGCAGCTCAACAACACCTGGAGGACCACACTTGGACCCCTCCTGATCTACAGGCAGGGTAGCGTTGCCACGGAACCACACACCAAATGGAATTCCACTTCAAATCTGATTCTTTAAAACTATCTTTCTCTGAGGCAGCCTGGGCTCTGAGATCCTCAGGTGAGGCCCTCTGTCCCATCATCATTGCAAGCCCAGTTGGCAGAGATGCAAGAGAGGCCCTTCTCAGTGGCTGCCCCTAGACTCCAGAGCTCCCTTCCCAAGAAGGCCAAAATGACAGCTTCCTTGTTTTTCTTCCACCTTCAGGGAAAAACGTTTTTATTCAGACAGCCTAATAAAGTTTTAAAAGAATGGGCTGGGGATTCTGTACTGTTTTAATTATGTTGCTTTTATCTGTTTTAATTGCATTTTATTCTTTTAATGTGTAATGTGTTTTAATACTGTAACAATTTCATTCAGTTTTAATGCCCACTTTTTTGTATGTTTTAAATTGAATTGTTCTTTTAAATTTTGGACCACTTTGAGTCCCAATTCTGGATGGAAAGTGGGATATAACTAAATATGGCAACATCAATAAAAACAATAGCAGCAATTACAGCCTTCATACTGTATTGGCTTACAGATGCTGCAGAGGGAAGTTGCCAATGAAAACCAAAACACAAGGTTGGAGGAAAGGCACAACTTTATTCAACTAAACAGAACAGGGGTAGGATTGGTCCCAAAGCATAAGGTCCAGATCTGACATCAATCAACCCCTGGTTCATTGATGAACCGAATTGCTTGGTCATGGCCAAGCTTTGGGACGACATAGGGACAATGAAAACACCCTCTCAAGACATGCAACCAGTTCATCGCATGTTCACAGTTGAGCCCTTAGTCACCATGAGATGTTGAATTGATGTGGCTCCTGCAATGGCCACATGGCATGCCCTCAGTACTCCCGCATCCCAAAGGACTCCCGATCCAGTGCTATGCAGCCCTGGAAACTGCCTATCAGATCCAGGACCTATGCAACTGCCCCCATAAAGTTGTGATAATGCAGCACCCAGAACCAAGGAAGGGAGGGTGGGAGAGCTGAGCAAGAATGGCGCCCAGGCATTCTCACCATTCCTTGACACATCCTCTGCTATCTGGGGATAATGGTAGTGATAGTAGAACTCATTGGGGAAGACTGCAGTCAGAATTAATTGCTGTGGCAAAAGTCAATCACTGTTCCCAATGAGGCAGGACTAGATGGATCACTGTATAGGCTTTGAACCAAAGCAAAAGAGTAAAGTGCATACCAGCCTTTTAGAGTTCCTTGGAGACTGTTCATCCTGCTTGTGGACAGAGAAATTTCCACTCATTTAAGGCTGGTTTCTTTGCACAGCAATGGATTTACAAGCAATCCAATATAGCACCCCAGTTTCTATACAAATCTATTTCTAAATGGTAAAGGGAGATGGTAAACTAAGAATATTAAGAATATGTTTCACTTTCTATGGACAGTGGGATTGTTTAAGATAGAAAGAGCAGCTGGTTAGAGATGTTCCATGAGAGAATTTAGCAAATGGCATTTATCTACAGCTGGTAGTAACATGGCAAAGCTGAATTCACTGAAATCGACAGAGATGATTTATAATTCCCAAGGTTGTGTCCAAACATTATGCACATAGATCAGAGTGACATGTTTGAAGACTGTGAATCAACATCTTTGACAGCACCTTGGCACTGGATTTGCTGAAATTTAGCACAACTAGCAATGCAGTAGTGATTAAACTATTGGACAGGGGCATAGAGCAGTGATAAGGCTATAAAATGGGTGGTTACAGCATCTATATTTAAGAAAGTAATCAATGTAGGGCTTTGCCTTTTTTTTATTAGAACTGACCTTTCAATCTCATGCCTGGATTTGATGTCAACCTCATATAATATATTTCCCCAAACCTGACAAGAAAACCTTCAGAGCTGTTTGGGAACTTGTGGGAGAAGATAGGTGTAGAAGAATCACTTGCATATGAATGCAAAAGAATCATATTAAAATGTAGCAAATTTCAAAATGGAACTAACCCCACACATACATGGAATGGCATGCATTCTCATCAAATTCAAGACATTTTTCACAAGTGATCTCAAACTGTATTCCTTCATTTGATGCTTGAGTTCAAGTTATTAGGAATATTCAGAGCTTTGCAAAGTTATTTGTCTTGATTACAAATCTCGGAATCCTTCAACCAGCATGGCTGAGAAAATTACTTTTTCAGCTAAAACTACGTGAATCCCCCTTTTATCTTGGAATCAAGAAATTTTACAACTTATTTATCCATATGGGCTCTGAAAGGACTCACTGTGCTCTTTAAATTATGATAGAGCTGTAAAATATATGAAGTCCCACATATATTGTACCTGTGTTGTACCTGTGTTGACCTATCAAAATGGGTTACTTGGTATGCCAAACTCCCTTTTCAAACAAGTTACTCACAATATCTAAATAATATAACTAACTTTAAATAGCCTTCACAGCCCTTCGCTGTCAGTCAGTGACCACAGCTGTGGTGCAAGGGTGTTGTCAAAGGACTATCTGGGAAGAAAGAATCTGCCCATGTGGCTCCAAATCAGTTGAAGATCTAATTCATTACTTATTGGAGTGTCCAATTTATAAAGATATAAGAATGCTTTATACAAAGGCTTAGGGTTGGTACCAAACAATTCTGACTCATATTTGATCATTTTTTTACTAGGATTTCTGAAAAGGTAGCCTGTTTTGCTTTCAAAGCATCAATTATAAGGAGGAAGCTCTGTAAAGATGATGGTTGGGTTACAGGATAGATTTGAACCCCAATTATTCTTGAATATCCTCAGCTTTGAAAACCAATGTTATATAGTGTTAGTGTACCTGGTCCTTACGCCTATTTAGATTCATTTGAGCCCTCATGTTTTTCCCCCCTCTAAAGGCAATTTTAACTTTGTAATGCAATGTATTATTTTTACAATGTATTTGATGTTAATATTTTATGCTTTATATGGATTACTTTTTGTAATGGAGTACACTATACAGTACAAATAAAATTATTTACTTACTTACGTGAATCCCCCAGCCAGTAAGGCACCCTGGCCTACAGTTTGTTGTTTTTGTTGTTCTTTGCCATCATGTTGGATTTGACCTATGGTGACTCTATGAAGAAGGGACCTCCAAGAGCCCAAGTCATCAACAGCACTGCTCAAATCTTACAAATTCAAGACTATGGCGGGTTATAGACCGCCATTTCGAACGTCCTCAGGACGTCCTATTTTAAAAAGGGGGCGTCTCTTCTAGACGCCCCTTTCCCTATCACGGACTCAGTCCGTGACAAATGGCAGCGGCCGTTCCACATGGCCGTCGCCATTTTTACATCTTGGACACATAGCGTCCAGAAGGGTTGCGGCGGTTATGACGTCGCGGGTGCGCCATGGGCACCTCGCGACGTCATAATGGCACCGCAGGAAGAAGCTCCATTTTGGAGCTTCTTTTTTGCTCCGCGAGGGAGTCGCGCGGTTTGTATGCTGCGACTCCCTCGCGGAGCAAAGAGCAACACTGGCAGACCGCCGCAAAGCGGCAGTTTGTAACACCTCTGTGATTTCATTGACTAAATAAAATACATCTATAATGTGGTCTCCTCCTTTTCCTACTAGCTTCCACTTTGCCAAGCATTATTATCTTTTTCAATTAGCCACATTGTCCAAAGAGATATGTCTAAGTACATTAGGCCCTTGGTATCCGCTGAGGTTTGGTTCCAGGACTCCTGTGGATACCAAAATCTGTGGATGCTCAAGTCCCATTAAATACAATGGCATAATAAAATGGTGTATCTTATATAAAATGGCAAAATCAAGGTTTGCTTTTTGGAATTTATATTTTTAAAAATATTTTCAGACCATGGATCCTGCATCCATGGATAAAAAACACATGGATATGGTGGGCTGACTTTATAGCAGTCTCAGTTTAGTTAACCCAGCTGCTAGGAAAAGTGCAAGCCTGATTTGATCTGGTACTCATTTATTTATGTTTTTAGCCATCTAGGGTATCTGCAAAACTCTCCTCCAGCAACACATTTCAAATGAATTGATTTTTTTCCCCCTGTCAACTTTCACCATCCAGCTTTCACACCCATACATAGAAACTGGAAATACTATGGCATGGTTTATTTGGGTGTTGATAAATAATAATAAGTAGTAGTGGTAGTGGTAGTAGTTCTTACCCACCTCTCCCTATGAATTGAGGCAGGGAACAACAATTAACAAATACATGACATCAGTTAAAAACATATAATTTAAAACACACATCAGTTTTTAAAAGGACAAATAAGATGCACACATATTAAAACAATCCACATTTAAAATTCATCATTTAACATTCATAGTTTAAAAATCATCTGGGTAAGCCTGCCAGAAGAAACCGGTCTTTACTGATGTTTTCAATTCTGCCAGTGTATTCAGCCATTGAATCTCTTCCAACAGGTCATTCCAAAGTTTAGGGGCAGCTGAAGAAAAAGTCGTCTGGCTGACAGTTGCCAGGTTAGACCTGGCTGACTAGAGTAAATGTTCCCCAGGGGACCTGTGTGTAGGGGCAATTTATACAGGAGGAGGCAATCCCATAGGCAACTGGAACCCAAACCATGTAGGGCTGTAGAGGTAATAATATTTTGTACCTTACCTGGAAACTAATTGGCAACTAGTGGAGTGGTTTTAATATTTGTGTGATATGATCACTCCTGGATGTCCCAGTAACCAATCCGGAAAATGACCAGTAAGCGACCTTACGCCCCCACCCCCGTTTCATGCTGAGACAGTTCTTTACATTTTGGTCAGAATTCTGTTTTATTGTATTGTGTTTACAACTGTCTTTTCCACAATGCTTGAACTCAAGGCAGCTTATAAAATAAAAATAAATAAAGACACATGTAGATTAAAAAACATACACAAGTATTTTAAATGGCAACAAATTTTCCATAGCATTTAAAAATCTCTATATAAATGACAAACAATTTTGATGAAAGAAAATCAGTGCTAGGTTAGATCTATTTAAAAAATAAATAAATACATGTTGGATATCACTTTGTTTGCAGTATCTGAATCACCTTGCAAAATTGCTTCCTTTAAATTCATTCCACAAAACCAACAGTCCTAATCTCCCACTGCACTAAAACCTATGTCTGTTTATTTTATATTTTCATTTAATTTCTGAATTTATATCTCATTCTTTGAGCACTAGAGTGGTATCAGGAAGGCTTGCATTAGCATAAAAATACAACAGAGCACAAGCATCTTGTCAGCAGTTAAGGACAGCAGAGAATACAATAAATAATACTCAAGGCGAAGCACATAAAAGGCACTGCTGTCATCTGTCTAAGGAAACAAGACTACCTTTCCAGAGTGTTGGGGATGGGAAATGGAATAGGGGGATTCAGACTCAGCGGAGGCATCCTAAAACAGCAGAAGCAAACTTCACTAGCAGTGTTTTGAAGACAGCTGTATCTAGGATTGTCAAGTCCAACAGGATACCAAGGTCAGAAAATCCAGGCTTCAGTAGTGAAAACTCAGAAAACCTTTATTAAGAAACTATAGATCCAGTCCAGTGACGTTAATTGTCAGAACTGACCAGTAAACATTAAAATTGCCTAATTAAACTTCATACAATTTTAAAATTCATGCGGGCTTAATTCTTATTTGGTATAATTAATAAACACATTTCTCCTATTGTTCTCAAATCATCCCTTATTACAACCACACCCTTTTATTGAACTAGCTTTGAACAGGTTTGATTCATTCTTGCTTCCCTCCCATTCTTATCTCAGCACCTGGGTCTGAGATCACCAAGTCTCAGCAATATCCTTTTCTACTGCATAAACTTCAAAATGTGTTCAATGCTTGCAGAGTTTAATCCCAAATTATCCCAGGATAAATTATCAGGCGCATACAGACCGCCAAAAAACGGCCAAACCATGCAACTTCCCTCCAGTGGAAAAAGAGCCAGTGAAAAGCGGGTTCTTTTTACACTGCAAGGGTGGTGTAACAAGTGTGCCACTGGCGCATTCATTACATAAGCACCGTGTGGCAACGTGCGGATGTCACCCAGCGCTTACGTAATAATGGTGGCACCCATGTATACAGGGTGCCGCCATTATTACGTCCTCGTCACGTGCAGGGCTGTGGTGCATGTGGGCGCTCCGCCCAAGGCAACCCTAGAACGTGACGAGGATGTCACTGAGGGCCCATTTGTACTGGGCCCTTGCCAACTATGCAAATCTTTTTTAAAAACTCGGGAGGAAAAATAGTATCGATTATCCTGAGTTAAGTGGTTTTCTTGGCAGCCCCCCTCTTCCCCCCAAAAATTAATTTGGGTGCATTCAGGATGCATGTGAACAATAGAGATTCAACCTGTATTCATCCTGGATTATTTTCAACATCTGAATAGGGCCTAGGTACCACAAGGAATTGGTGGAGCCTCTTTCCTGTGAGCTGGTAGTGCTCTAGATGTGGTAATGAATTTGCTGCAAACCTTCCTGCTAGATCTTTTTGACTTTCTTTCCCAATCAGAGTTTGGAAGTTAATTTAAAGTACAATAAATCAAATAAAGTTATGCATAACTGAGCAGTGTCAGGATGAGGTTCATGGGTCTCAAAGCATCACCCTACCTTGGTATCCTTCCAAGTACCCAGCTTATTGGGGGCAATTAGCTTACACATTGTAAACCGCTTAGGGAATGCTTAAGTGCACTGATAAGTGGTATAGAAATGTACTTGCTATTGCTACCAATGCTCAGCTTCAGCATGCTGCCATGTTCATTCTTCTTGAAAGTAACATTTCAAGTCTGGTATCAGGACTGCTATCCAAAAGATTTTACAAGGCAGATGTCACAACAATATCAGGGCCTAAAGAAATATGTGCTTGATGCCAGAATATCAGAGTAGGTGCTACAGAGGAAACCAATATGGTATAGTGGTCTGAATGTTCAATTAGGATTAAGGGAGACCAGGATTTGAATTCCCACTCAGCCAGGGAAACCCACTGGGTGACCATGAGCAAGTCACAAACTCTCAGGTTCATAGGAAGGAGACAAACCTCTTTGGAATAAATCTTTCCAAGAAAACTCTGTGACAGAGTTGCCATAATTGAGAGCCAATTTGAAAGCACATAGCAGCAACAGCAAGGTGCTAGGGAGGTAAGTCTCCATAAGACTCTCTCACTACATGCATATCTTCCCCCATTTATCTTGGCTCTGTCTTTCAACAGAGCCCTTTCCCTTGTTGTTCCACTGTGTGTCAAAATGTAGGCTGCAAACTCTTCAAGAAATAGACCTGCATGTCCCCATGTCCAAAGTTTGTGTAAAGCACTAGGTACCATAACCCTACTTTATCATATACCATATTCTATTAATTTATGGAAATACAATTAGATGTACCACCTTGCATGCCAGTGGTGAGCAAAATGTGGGTTGAATGCAGCCTCTGGATGCTATGCTGGGGTGGGGGGGGGGGCGCGGCAGCATTAAAAATGAATTTTATCTTACCCTACAAGCTGCACACTCTGAGGGTGGGGGCGCACTTAGCTGTTTAAAGGCTATTTAGTCCCCCTGCCACATTTAAGTCTGTTCATTCTGAAATGCTTTCCTCTTGGGGTAGGTGATGCCAGGAGTGACTTGTGGGTACATGTGACCCACAAAAATCTAGAGGAAGGAGAAAAAAAGATCCCTGGTTTCAGCAATGCTGCCCATGCCTGTTCTCTTGAACTCTGTATTTTATTTTATTTTAATTTCTGCCACTTTGGAAAATGGCTACCAATTTAAAAATGCTTTTGTGGTGTGCTTATTAGTATTGTTAAATACCAGGTGCTGATTTGTTCATAGGAGAACTTTAATAACCAAAGAGACGTTCAGGGCATGAAAGAAGTATTTGCTTCCCGCAAGGCAAAATATCTGTAATCGCCAGCAAAGCTGATAAGGTTAACGGCTTTTGAAAGATTATCAAACTCCTCAGCAGAGTGCCCTAATATCCAATATAAATCAGGCCGTTGCCAAGTGCAGTCAGCCATTTAGGAAGGGAAGAGAATGAAAAGTGTTCAGCTTCACCTGGGATTAGAGGAACTTGAAAAAGGGGCTGAGCCTTATGTGCAACTAATTGTCTCTGATCTCTTTCTGTCTTACCCGGAGACCCCTGTGACCCTCAGCTGCTTTGGAATATAAATGACTTTCTAAAAATATTTTACATGATCTTCCTATTCCTTAGTCAGATTCTCTTCCATAGTGCTGTTAGATCTTGGAGGCCAAAGTTTTAATTGATATCATTATTTTAAGGGGTTCAGTTATGAGGGATAGATGCAAAATGAAGGCATGGGACCACCCCCTGATAAAAAAATATTCCCCCTCCCCTGAATTTTTTATTTAAATTTCTAGCTTGGTGGAGAGGGAAACATTTAAACTGTTCACACCTAGAATTCTTCTATTTGTTTTCCTTTGCATTCCCATGGTAATTTTGCCAGCCCCTTCCCTTTGCATGCCTAAATTATATATCTAAATGTATTGAATGCAATTTTTCAGCTGCAGTGAATCCTGTGTTGTGAGAAAGGAGGGATATCAATTAATTAATTAAATGAAATTTCATGAGGAAATTCTTATTTGGGTGCACCACCCTCCCCTGTAGATACACCTCTGCCATATTCCTACATTTCACCATGTGATACTCAGATTATGAGTAGTTGAAGGGATGTTAAACACCTTAGAAATGGAAAGGCAATTGACATGGGTACCAGGGTCCATTTTCTGTGCCTGGCCACATACCAAAACTATACCAACATAAAAAATTCAGGAGAGGAAGTTAAGTTTTGATTTTAAGGTTTTTGTAATATATATCTATATAGATACAGATGTGTATGTGCTAGTGCAAAGGGAGTTACATGTAACCTATTTAAAAGGTGCAAGGCTACTTCTGGAGGCTTTCAAGAGTTGTGTTGTCACTTCTTTGGCCAGCACAAGGCAGGTACTGAGGATTGCCCAATGCTGCCATACAGATGACTGAAGCCCTCTCCAATCTGGGATAGAAGATGTCACTAATCTGTTTTTCCATCCCCTGCCCTTTGACATCCATCAGCCATGGAATGTCCTTTCAGGAGGGCTCTCTCAGCAAAACCATAAGTCCAAGGGGTATTGATTAGGACTCATAACAGAGTTCTGCCTGTGGACCTCTTATGGTATGCTGGGCAATATAGGGTTTTGGTCCCAGGTGCGGGTTCATAGTGTGGGACTGGTAGTTGCTTACAAGCTGTTAGAGAAGACAAATTACTTGTTAATCACACTATTGTCACTCACATTTCCCAACACCTTATATTCTGGCTTTAGCCCCTCTCATGCTGTCTCTGCCCTCAGCCACTTCTGGTGGGAACATAGCCTTTGACCAGAAAAAAAGAGATGTTCCTTACGCCTTGCCTTAGAACACAGGGGCCTTTTCAACAATTGATCCCCCTCTCTGGAAAGATATGGGGCTATGGTGCTAAGAAGGAGATGGATGCATCTACCCCCCCCCCCTTGAGTCCCTATACCGGGAGAAAGGCAGGATATAATATAATATAATATAACCTATGCTGTAGAAATAATGCAGTGTGATACCACTAACTGCCATAGATCCATTCTACACAATTCTGGGATTTGTAGTTTTGCAAGACACTAGCACTCTCTGGCAGAGAAGGCTAAAGATCTTGTAAAACTACAAATACTAGGATGCCATAAAATGGAGATATAGCACTTAAATTGGTATCAAATTGTATGATTTCTACTGTGTAGATGCACCTGTACTTCAGCTTCAAGAAGCCCTGTGATGAGGAGCAGAATGCTGCAGGCACCTTTGTGATTATTTTCATCATAAGATGGTCAAGGAGTGAAGTTCAGCTTTAGAGCAGTAAGGCAAATGACAGAAAACAGAATCAGGTGAAGCTGCTGTCAATGAACTGAGAGGGAAAGTGGTAATGATATGAAAGTGACAGCTCCAGAGGTTAGTGAGGATGCATCCAAGTGACCTTTTGTACTTGTTTTTTTTTCTTGTTTCACTTATTAAGAAACAACTTTTTTTTAAAAAAAAAATGTCAGACATTTCATTTATACTTTATTCATTCACTTTTAGTTCACTTCCTTTTGTTTGTTTATGTTTTGAATTTCCATTAGGAGAACAGCTCACTTGGTATCCAGGGAAGGGAAAGCTACATCTTGAAAATGGCTGTTGCTCTAAGAAGTCTCCACTGATTTGTATAGAGGTAAAGACAGGTTGCACTCCAGAAATCATCTGGGGGAGGTGAGGCTCAGCTCACCTCCTTGATCCCTATGAAACGTTCATGGGACAACAGGTGTTTCTAGGTTGCAGTCTTTCTCTGCCTGTCCCTGATTTCCCAGAATCATAGAATCATAGAGCTGGTGAGGCCTTATGGGACATCACGTCCAACTCCCTGTTCTGTATATCTCTTTCTCTATTGATTTCTATAGCAGGGAAAGACAGGAAAGCCATGCCAAGAACATTTGAGGCAACAGAGTTCTAGATGGGGCAGAAGGCCAGCTGGGAAGGGGACTTTTCCCACAATGTCAGTCTCTCAGGTGGTTTCCATTTCAACAAGACTTGAAGTTACTTTTTGGGTGACAACTTCCCGAATCCCTTCCCCCACAAGTCTGACCACTGGCCATTTCCCCCAGAGAGTTCTGGGAATTTTTAATTTGAAAAAGTACTGATTTCAAATTATGCATTTCATAGAAGCCTCTTTGCTGGAACCAATAGCAGCTTCTGTTGAAATGCAGTGAGAAGCTTCAGGGATACCATTTTTGGTTTACTTGCAGCAGCGAGTGAAAACATTGAGTTTTCCCTGGGTTTCTGACTTCTCTGCAGCAGCTATTTACATAACAAAAGCATAGACATTAATTGCTTTTGCACTATTAACACCATGTCTAGTTCAGCCCTCAAGAATCACCTTTGAAGTAGTTCACACAGTTCAAGTCCTGTTCTTTTGCTTCTGGATATCAGCCATCTACTTCATTCTGCCTCTTCAACACATTTTTATTCTCTTGCCTACCTTATTTGCCAATTACATTTTACTGCTGTAATTTGGAAGCAAGTCCCTTAATATTTCATTTTCTGTACAGCACAATGTTATCCTGGTAGTACCATCATTTATGGAGAGGAGGAAAAGAATGACTGTTGGGACATCACAATACATTTGTGCTACTCTTGGACCAAATCCAGATGCCACTGATGTCTTTAGGAACAGTTGGCTTGAGGCCTCTAAGAGAAGGCTGAGTCTGGAATCCTGTTGTTTGCCCCAACATGAGTTGACCTATTTGATCAGTACGATTTACATAAGTATTTGGCTCACTGTTTAGCAATTAATTGAAAGAATCTAGTCGTTGGGATAATCAATAGGACTAAGGGCAGGCCTATGTGTCTACTCTCCCCTCAACAACTTTGCTCTTGTAATCCTTCATCAAATATCTTTGCATACCTTGAAATCATTACCAATTTTGAAGAGACTAAAAACAATGATTCATAACTTCATGGCTGTCATCCTGTTAGAGATATACCTACATGTAAATTTCCTTATGTATGTGTATGCCCTTTATTTGGTGTTGTGCAGTTGACATTCTCTTCTCCTCTCTGCAGCTCCCAAAGCACCCTCCCCTGCCAAATGACTAAACAGACTCTGAAGATGATCCGTCCAGCGCTTACTGTGGGGTAAGCACTGGTAGATTGCTGCTGAGACGTTGGGGGAGCATGTGTGTGTGAAAGCCTGGTGGTCTTTCTAAATGTCAGGGAATCGTCGGCTCCCCTCCAGTGTCACTGAATCGTTCAGGGAGAGGCAATTTCCTCTGAATGCAAAGTTTCCATTCAGAATTGCCTCTCCCTGAACAATTTAGTTATGCTTGAGGGGAGCTGATGATCCCCTGATGTTTAGGAAGCATGTCAGGCTTTTACACATGCATGCTTCCTCAATGTTTTAGAGGCTATTTACCAGCACTTACCCTACAGTAAACACTGGTCTGATAATCTTCTCTGAAGACTTCTGCAAAGACATTCCCTGTTTTGCACTTCTCCTAGATTCACCACCATGGCAACTCCCTCCACAGGAGGAGGCCCTGCCACCTCAGAGAAAGAGAAGAGTGAGCATGCCCCCGAGCAGCTAGTTGAGCGCTCCTCCCACTGCAGGGTGAGAAGAGATGAGAGTGCTCCTCTTAGCTTCACTGGGGTGGCAGCTCTCTCAGGAGTGGGCTGCCACTGTGATGAAGAAAAAGGGTAACTATGCCCCTCATGGCTTCACCCCTGTGCTGTCTCCCTCTACAGGGGGAGGATGCTGTCACAGTGAAGGAGAAGCGTGAGCACACCCCTCCAGGATTCATCTTAGCTGCAGGGTAAGATGCCAGAATATCAGAGTAGGTGCTACAGAGGAAACCAATATGGTATAGTGGTCTGAATGTTCAATTAGGATTAAGGGAGACCAGGATTTGAATTCCCACTCAGCCAGAGAAACCCACTGGGTGACCATGAGCAAGTCACACACTCTCAGGTTCATAGGAAGGAGACAAACCTCTTTGGAATAAATCTTTCCAAGAAAACTCTGTGACAGAGTTGCCATAATTGAGAGCCAATTTGAAAGCACATAGCAGCAACAGCAAGGTGCTAGGGAGGTAAGTCTCCATGTCACTGGGTATAATTTGGGATCATAGAATTATATAGAGTTGGAAGAGATCACAAGGGGCATCTAGTCCAACCCCTTACCATGTGGAAATACACAATCAGGTCTTTTGAATATATTACAGCTTATTGAAATTGATGCTGCTATCCTCAATACATTTTCTAGAGAATTAGACCCCATAGTGCAACTTATTCCTGAGGAAGCATGTATAGAGTTTCATGTCATGTTGCTAATTTCTACATTTCCTCAACAACAACAACAACAACAACAACAACACATCTTAATGAACACCAAAGGGAGCTCATCTGGATAAATAGGGCATAAAATTGTTTCTATCAAGCTTTTATTTCTTTGTTTGTTTTCTATATTTCATTGCAATTTTGATTTTCCACCTCTACTGTTCGGAACATTGACGAAAAGCGCATTAGCATTCAAGCTTTGAGAAAGCCACCATCAAACACATGGATTTTTAATATTTATACTTGATGTTTAATAAAGCAGATAAAAAGCAATGATTCAGTTTTCTTGTATTTTAGAGGAAATAATGGGGCTAAGCTATCAATAATAAATTAAAAAACCCTGTGTTTGCTTTGAACATTTGATATACAATCAGTGATCTGCAGTACTGATGCTCAGCCTCTTCATTGTTAGAGGGATGTACAGGTGCATGTGCAGGAGATTTCAACCACCTTTGAGCTGAGAGACAGGGAGGCCAAAAGGAGTAGAGTAGGACCTGATGAACTTACTCCCTTTGATTCCTGGCTGACTGAACTCCATGCCTCCTTCACTACTTCCGTACTGGGCCTTGAGCAGTAATCTGTGTTCATCACAGGCATACTTGGGCACTATACTGCAAGCAATGAGATAAAGGCATGTGGCCATAATAAGGCAGGAGGAAGATGTGAGCAGTTATTTGTTTATTTCATAAAAGCATAGAGTTGGTAGAGATCTCAGGGGTTATTAAGTCCAACTCCCTGCTATGCAGGAAGACCCAATCAAAGCACCTCCAACAGATGGCCATCCAGCCTCTGTTTAAAAACCTTAAAAGAAGAAGAGCTGTTAAACAGCTCTTACTGTCAGGAAGCTCTTCCTAATTTTGAGGTGGATTCTCTTTTCCTCTAGTTTGCATCCATTGCTCCAGGTCCTATTCTCTGGAGCAAGCTTGCTCCATCCTCAGTATGGCACCCCTTCAAATATTTAAACAAGGTTATCATATCATCTCTTAATCTTCTCTTCTCCAAGCTAAACATACCCAGCTCCCTAAGTTGCTCCTCGGAGGGCATGCTTTCCAGACCCTTCACTGTTTGGGTCACCCTCCTCTGGACACATTCAGCTTGTCAACATCCTTTTTGAATTGTGGTGCCCAGAACTGGACACAGTATTCCAGGTGAGGCCTGACCAAAGCAGAACATGTGGCACTATTACTTCTCTTGATCTAGACATAATTCTATTGATGGAGCCTAGAATCACATTGGCTTTTTTAGCTGCATCATCATACTGTTGACTCATGTTCAACTTGTAGTCTACTAGGACTCCTAGATCCCTTTATTTATTTAATACCCTGCCCTTCTCCCAGCATAGGATTCAAGCCGGTTTATAACCAAGGAGTGTGGATTGGGTACTGAGGAACATACACAACTTTGGAGAAGCAGCTCTGACTTTACAGCCAACCACGTGAAACACATTTAATAAGCAGAAACCAATAAGCTGCCTGAAATGAATGTGCATCACAACAGTAAACACAATATCCAAATTCTCTTTCTTCTTTCAGATATAGCCAGTTACATTTCCATTTCATTTCAGTCAGCCATTCTGGGAAGGTACTTCTGCTTCATGTCCTGTATGTTGCCTTCCCATACTCATCAAATTGGCCACTGTGGGAAAAATGCAGGCCAAGATAAACACTTCATTTGAATAATCACTGCTCATCTTCTTATCTGCAGAGGTTGGAGAAGTTACTTTTCTGGATTACAGTTCCTACAATCCATCAGCTGCTGTGGATTCTCAGAGCTATAATCTAAAAAAAGAAGCTGTGTTCTAACCTAAAAAAGATGAGGGGACTGGGGGGGCGGGGTCCCCACTAACTGTGGCAGCATCTTTAGAACTTTTGGGGAAATGCTTAGCTCAAGAACGCTTTGCAAGAGGTTGGGTAACTTGAGGATCATTTTCACATGTGTATACCAGTACTAATGTAAGAGAACTCCAGGTTTAATGAAATAAAGAAGGTTTTATTGTGAAATCAAACAAACACATGATAGTAATTCAGACAGACACACCATACAGAGCTAACTCAAAGAGAGGCTTGGAAATGGGACAGTGGTGATTCAGGATGATGACATAGGCCATGGAAAGCAAGCAGGGCTTGGATTGGGGTCTGAGAGAGATGCACAGTGAGCAAGGAATACTCTCTGTGCACACACACACACGGTGAGATTTGGGAATGATATTATACCTGAGATCCTAGCTTCAAGGCATGTGCTTGAAGATTTCTAGCAATGTAACAGACTTGATGGTCTTCCCGGAAATTGACAATGAGATTCCTGACTGGTTGATGGCTTTAACTTTAGGGTTACAAAAACAGTGATTGGATTAGGACAGCTACAGGATATCAGAACAGGGAAAGTGACTGGCATCATGCCAGAGGGCTAGGAGGAAGTGGTGGCTTTGTGTAATGAAACCTCTTTTGTTACAGTGGAAGAAGATATGCAGAAAGTCTGTGGGAAGGATAGAGACAACAGCAAATCCATTCAGTTTTTATGGCAGCACTATTTAGGTCTTACACATGTCCTGGGTCTACCCTCCTTTTCCCATGAGAAACTTCCCTATATTCCAAAGGTCATCATGACCTCTCAAACTTGCTTAGCTCCAGATGTGAAAATATGAAGATATGGAGATGCCAGATATGGGATATGCAGGGTATGCTAACAATTCCACCCCCACCCCCAATGTAATCCACAGGATGAAGTCATGTGCTTTCATTTGTCACCTGAGATGGGACTGCATACCCACCATATAATTGTGACCACAATAGGGTAATATGGAAGGCACACTGGGTGAGGGGAATTAGGTGCAGAGTTATCCAAATCCTATTTTAAACAGGTGGCCAGTTGGAAAATGGACCAAAAGTATTAACAACAACAAAACAAAACAAAACCCTGCACTTTCTATTGCATCCTCTGAACAAAACTTCATATATGTTGTCCAAAAGTGGACGTGGGCTGCAGAAGAGAGAGAGAGATGGAGAGAAAAGAAGAAAGGATCAGATCCTTTACTTGTCTTGGCATAATAATTTCCTGCAGATCAGTACCTGCTAGTAAGCAAGGTATGTGGATATAATTATACAAGAAACGTACATAGAAGGATGCTCTTCTTATACAGTATATGAAATTGCCTTCTACAGAGTCAGAACATTGATCCACTCAGTCTAAGTGTCTTGAACCGCTGTTTTGAGGGAAAGGCAGGGAATAAATAAAGTTAGAAACAACAACACTCAGGATGCTTTCCTAGCCTTACCTGTAGGATCCTAGTATCATCCAGTAGTTTCCCATTCAAGTATTAACCAGATTGAACTTTGTTCAGCTTCTGAAATCAGATGATAAAAGTTTTCATGGTGGTAATCCCATGATTTTACATTGTTTGCTAGCTCAGTTACAGCTACCTGTGGCCGTGATCATTTCTCTTGGTAGATGCTTGCTGGCACTCACAGCCACATCCAGAGGAACTGAAAAGCTTCTGTACTGACATAATTACATAACAAAGTTTGTTTAGATAAATTCAGCTGGCTACATTTTACTTGTATGGGGACAAAGGGATTTCTTTCAGATGGTTTACTGATGGGAAAAGAACAGAAAGGGGCATTTCCCCCCAAGAGGTAAGTTAACATTATAAAAATGTTTTTGATTATGTCCAAAATATGGAAATGTGTTTTCATTCAGTGTACCAATCGCTCCTCTTTCTTCTAGTTTTCAAAGAAGAGAGGAAAACACAGCAAATGTACTTTTTTTGTTTGGTGTTGCTTGTTTAGTCTACTTTGTCCATATTCCTAAATTTATCTAAGTCAGAATTCTACTTGAACAACATGAGTACCATCAATATCCTTGTGCATGAGAGGGGAAAACATTTGCCTGCTCTGCATGTTATCACTGCTTTTGCAGAAGTCTGATGTAAATTGATTTTGAATTTAATTTTGTAAAAGCATATTTATAAAGAACAGAGATCAAGCTTGTATTATTTTACCAAGAAGTATGCCTGTTTGTTTCCATACATATTCAGGAAACCTTGGGCAATGTTGAGTAGTGTGTACCCAGTATTCTTGTCCTGACATAGGGACCAATTTTTCATTAAATCAATAAAGGTGTACCCTGTGCTGATCAATATTCAGGAGTGGTTGGTGGCTCTCATGTCACTGAGGTGGAAAATTAGCTTCAGGTTTTAAACTAAACTTTAAAGGAGTTACTCAAGGTGCTGAAGTAATTCTGGGGATAAGCTTCTATACCTTGGATTGCACCTTTAAAACTAAGAGAAAAACCTAGAATAGATTCATTATCCACTGACAAGGAAGCTGTTAGCAGTCCACATATTTGTATAGGTAGGGGCTAAATTATGTCTATCTCGGTTTGAGCCAGACCATAATGTAATCTCTTTGGTTTCCTTTGAGATGTCTTTATCTGCCTCGATACTGGCAGTCCAGCAGTCTCTTGATAAATTGGATTGGACAGATCTCAAGTTACTCCAGTCAGATCACTGCTATTTAATCCACTGAAAAATACAGAAGGAATACCCTAGTTGTCAGTGTCACCCTCTCCTGATCAGGACACTTCTGTGTTAAGGTAGTGCAATCTAATGAGCGTACAGGGGGTACTGATATTTACATGTCCTGAAAAATAGAGAATGGAAAGCAAGATAGACCATGGAAAGCAAAATGCCTGAGATTCTAGCTTCAAGGCATGTGCTTGATGATCTCTAGCGATGTAACAGACTTGATGGTCTTCCCAGAAATTGACAATGAGATTCCTGACTGGTTGATGGCTTTAACTTTAGGGTTATTAAAACAGTGATTGGATTAGGACAGCCACAGGATATAAGGACAGGGAAAGTAGCTGGGATCATGCCAGAGGGCTAGGAGGAAGTGTTGGCTTACTCACTTTGTGTAATGAAACCTCTTTTGTTACAGTGGAAGAGGATATGCAGAAAGTCTGTGGGAAGGATAGAGACAAACCCATTGAGTTTTCATGGCAGCACTATCTGGGTCTTACACATGTCCTGGGTCTACCCTCCTTTTCCCATGGGAAATTTCCCTATATTCCAAAGGCTATGAACCAAGGTGCAGCTTCTTTACTTAGGGTAGTACTGTCTTATAATTCCACTAGTTTCCAGTATCTATCCTAGAGAAATCCCCCACATAAAAAAAGGGTGCACTGTATTATGAGATCTCAGAAAATCTCTGGACAGGTTCTTTGAAGTCAAAAAAGCAAATCTAAGCTCTTTATACTCTTCTGCCCCACCATATGCCTAGGAAAATACTTGATCTAAGAAAACTATCCAGGAGTAGCCATGTTGGCCATATAGCAAAGGGCAAAACATTTCAGAGGAAGTAACTTTTTGTGTTAAAAGTGCAATTTAAATTTAATCTCCCTTTGGAAGGCTTTGTTCCTAGTGCCACATGGTCAGAAGGAGGAGGAGCTTGCCTGCATGACTACCCCTCCATACCATCTCAGATCAAAACAACACCAACTACATCTTGACAAAATGGAGGCCTGTGACTTATTTCCCCCCCTTCCTGTATGATTTTCAATCCCTTTGCCTGATGAAGATGTTAAGGAAAAAGCAACATGGAATATACAGTGATAGAAATAAAACATTTATGTGAGAGTCAGTATGACTCAGCAAAAGCAATTAAGAAGCCACACAGGTGTAAAAGATAATGTAATTAGCAAGTCCTAAATGCCAAGGACAGAAATGCAGAGTGGATAATTGAAAGCACCTGAGAATCATTAAGTGGACAAGGTGAAATGATGAAATCATTAATTATGGGCAGAACTATGAAAACCAATCAAAATGGATGTACACGCCCACTGGGTGGAAACTGGCTAAGTGGGTGGTGTTTTACTATGACTATAATAATTGCTTTGATTCCCAATGTATTTTGTGGATAGTTGTGGAGTAGAGTGGATAGTTGTTGGGTAGTTGTGGAATTGTATATAGTAGAATAAAGTAGATCTTTTATATAAGACTACTGAGTTGTCTGGTGTCTTGGGTGAAGATACAAGAACCAGCAGGAACCTGGAGAAGTGTGAAGACTTCTGTGGAGCAAGAGTGAGAAGGCTTGGAGAGTTTGTCAGGGTCTTCAGCCTATTCTCTGAAACTCTGCTGCTTTAGAGCAAAGCTTTAACCACTGGCCAAAACTGGTTAGCGCCGGTGCATAACAAGGTGGTGAGTTAGAGCCAGAGGTGAAGAGCTACAACTCCCATCATCCCTGACAGAAGAAGCCAGTAGGGCTTCGAAAGCTTGCAACATATATTTTATACATTTTGATTGGCCCAATAAATGTATCACTGTTTTGTGGATTTTGGATGTTGTACTTATCTAGGAAAATTCAAAGACATAGCTGTGTTAGTTTGGAAATCAGTATGCAAAGGAATCTTGTAGTCCCTTTGACACTAACTGAAAGAAAAGTTGGCAGCATGAGCTTTTGTAGACTTGAGCCTTCATCTGAGGAAGCAGGCTCAAGTCTACAAAAGCTCTTGCTACCAACTTCATTCAGTTAGTCTCAAAGGTGCTACAAAATTATTATCCAAAATGCCAGAGTCCCAGAGGGCATCCGCAACCAATATTTGATAGGGGAATTTTATTAGCTCAAGTAAAGCTGCTGAGAGGGCTTTGGACTTTAACAGCAGGGATCAAGCCTATGTATAATGTTTCTGAAAAGCTGAACTCCGGAATGCAAGTTCCAAATGTAGCTTTATTTATAATAGCAAAAGTGAAATATATTATTGTTGTTGTTGTTGTTGTTGTTTATTTCTACAGTGCTATAAATGTACACAGCACTGTACATACAGATAATCAATCAATAAAAATATAAAACCTGCCAATGGCGTACAATCTACAAAATACATATAAACAGTAGGTAGTAATATAAAATAGAATTAATTTTAAAAAAAACAGGCCACAATTAAAACATCAACACCCACTATCTAATCAAATATCAGATAAATATCCACAAAGTGCCTGGGAACGCTTCCCTGAACAGGGTGGTCTGAGCTTTCATTTAAAACGCACACATGGAAATACACATACCAGAACTAGTGATATAAATGGTGGTAGCAGACAGTTATTTTTAGGATTGCAAAGAATGATACTGTACCTGATTCTAGAAGCAGAGGTTCCAATCAGGGGTTCTGTGAAAGAAAAGTGACTAAACACATTGCTTGTGGATCTGAGTAGGCAAGCAGTTGCTGAGGAGTCAGGTTAGATACAGACAGGGTGTCTGCCTGACCTCAAGGCAAGACCAAATTGGTAGTGCCTGAGCTAGTATAGGACAAAATATATCCTGGGGCAGTTTGGGGATTAAGGTGAAGTTTCCATAAGGGGAAGAATTGATCTGGAAGTTTGTAAATGTCTGAATGATCACCATGACAAAGGAGTCTCACTTCCAGATGGAGATAATCTTGGACTTCTGTTAATGTGTAAAGCCAAGGTCTATCACCCACCATCACTCCTATCAGTGAAGGGCTTATGACATTCCATTCTTAACTGATCTATCCTTGGCTGTGCTCTTAAGCCTTTCCCATGCTGAGCCATCAGGATGTCATTACATGGCATGGCTGGTTTTCTGCACTTGGGTCCCCTCTCGGCTACTTTCCTAAAAATCCTTTTAATATCAAATTGATATCAAAGAGAGTGGATGCGGAGGGAGACTAGACCTTGGGGTAACTATAGGGTAATTTAAGTTTCCTGGCACCAGCCTTTCCTAAGAAAACAAAAATTTTGAAATGTCAAAAATTCCAAAGCCAAGCCCATTAGGATCTAGCTTTAAATGAGCAGAGTTGCAGAAAATGTGTCCTTGTCTAACTGTACTACCCTAAGAACTGAGACTAACTCAAAAAACAACACATATAGCTTACACTTCAAACAAAAGTTTACTAATGGCTTTAATCAATATATACATAGAGGCTTTATCCTAATCTAGCTAGTGAATAGTTCAGGTTAAGAAGAAATATTTATTTCACCATCTTTCCAAAATAAAGTTGATAGAGAAGGAAAATGGAAGACCAGTAGTTGAGTTGAAAATCTTGAGAGAATGTCTTTTAGTCCCATGAGAGTCGGGGGGGGGGGGGGGTTTGCATGCAGGAAATCTTTATCTATTTAAGGAGGGGGAAAGAGAATGCAAAATCTTCCAACAGTAAGAAGATCTATTTGCGTAGTGAACTAGGAAAAATTACTTATGTGATGACATAGGTGGATTTGTAATTGGTTGACTGGCTGAACACAAAGGGTGCTCAGCAATGATTCCTCTTCATCCTGGAGAGAAGTGACTAGTGGTGCCACAGGGTTCTGTCCTCCATGCCTCCCTAAAAGTCTGGGCTGCAGGTTTTCCTGCAGAGGGACACTGTAGCATCCAAACTGTGCAGCGTCCCTCCACCCCAAGAAGAACCCGGAAAATCCGGGTTCTTCTTGGGATGCCGCACACATGTCACGAGTGTGTCAATGGCACACTCATGATCTAAGTGATGTGCAGCAACATCTATATGCTGCATGTTGCTTACATCCTGATGGCAGCCCCCGTATGGATGGGAGGCCGGCATGACACCGGCACCTGCATATCCTAGGGTTCCAGAGCGTGCGGTTGCTGCGTGCTCCAGAACCCTAGAATTGGCCGGAGGATGGCGCTTCCTGCTCATCTGTCCCAGGCCTATGTGTCAAAGGGATCAAGGAGTCTAGTAGACCACAACTTGAACATGAGTCAACAGTGCAATGTGGCAGCTAAAAGGCCAATGCAATTTTAAAAGCATCAATAGAAGTATAGTGTCTAGATCAAGGGAAGTAATGGTGTCAATCTATTCTGTTTTCGTCAGGCCTCACCTGGAATACTCTGTATAGTTCTGGGCACCACAATTCAGAAAGGATGTTGACAAGTTGGAGAGTTTCCAGAGAACGGCAACCAAAATGGTGAAAGGTCTGGGAACCATGCCCTATGAGGAGAGACTTAGGGAGCTAGGTATGTTTAACCTGGAGAAGAGAAGGTTAAGAGGTGATATGATAGCCCTGTTTAAATATTTGAAGGGGTGTCACATTGAGGATGGAGCAAGCTTGTTTTCTGTTGCTCCAAAGACTAGAACACAGAACAATGGATACAAGCTACATTAAGAGGATCTTCGACAGCAGGACACACTCCCTCGGAGTATGATGGAGTCTCCTTCTTTGGAAGTCTTTAAATAGAAGCTGAATGGCCGTCTGCCGGGGATGCTTTGATTGTGATTTCCTGCATGGCACGGGGGTTGGACTGGATAGCCCTTGTGGTCTCTTTCAACTCTATGATTCTATGACAAATTCCAATGTGGCATGCTGGCTCCCCCCCCCCCCCCCCCGAAACTGTCTAAAACAGTAACATTTCCAACTTCTCAGAACAATTGGTTTGGTATATCCTAAATCAATTCAAAGTTGTTGCTACCGTTCCTCCTCCAACTTACCCGAGTATTGTGTGTATGTTCCAGAGGTGGGTTCCTGTTCTATGTAAGGATCCCTCAAATTAAATTGACTTCTGATGTTGCTATGTGATTTAGGGCAATATGTACTCTTGTATACTTCTGAGAAGGGCTCTCGTTGAATTAATGTTTTTCCAAAATATAGTAGGATGCAAGTCCCTTTATATTCAGTGCTATAGTGAAATGGTGTTCCTTAAATAAAATGGCAAAATCAAGATTTGCTCTTTAGAATTAAAAATATATATATATTTTCAAGCTGTGGATGGTTGAAGCTATGGATACAGAATCCATGGGCATAGAGGACTGACTGTAAAACATACCAAGCTATTCAGCTGAGTCAGTCTCTAGGAGTAGATTCTATTTGTACTTAACTCAGCTGGCAGGCTGGGCTATGATTATTGCTTTTTTTCTCATGCGTGAGGTAGAATATTTCACAGTTAAATCAAGCAGACAGGAGACCATGTTTCTTAATAGCCCATGTTAACATGATTTAATACCCAAAGGGTTCTAACCACAAAGCATGCACTCATAACAGATTTGAAGCTCTGGACAAATATTGAAATGACATACACCCTCACTCCTCCTTTCTCACCTCAATAGATGATAAGATCTAATAAATAGCCATTACTGAAACCTGCCTGCATGCAGTTGTTTCTGTAAGCTGTAAATGTGTGTTAGTCTCTTGCAGCATAAAAAGAAAGAAGGGAGGTTTTTATTTTTGTATGAGCCTGCATGGATATAAACCCACTTCTTTGGATACAGTACAGATTGATAATAAATGCTCAGGTAGGAACCATATTTTAAGGGAGGTGGTGGCTTATTGGTTAAGACACCAATTCTGATGATTGGAAGATCGGAAGGTTGGCAGTAAGAGGCCTGAGTGCAAATGGTGGGGTGAGCTCCTGTCACTAGTCCCAGCTTTTGCCAGCCTAGCAGTTTGAAAGCATGCAAATGCAAATAGATAAATAGGTACCACTTTGGTAGGTAGGTAGCAGCATTCGGTGCAGTCATGCTGGTCACATGACCACCAGAGAAGTCCTCAGATGACACTGGCTAATTAATGGAGATGAGCACCACTTCCTACACTCGGTTACGACTAGACTTTCATGTCAAGAGGAAACCTTTGCCTTTTTCTAAAACATATTTACACAGCTGTGGGAGTGGGATAGACTGTATTAGGTTCCAGAAAGATGCAAATCATGATCCCTGCCCTAAATTTTCAAAGGGCTGCTGCCCCCACTAAGGCCCTGAGGGACGCTGCTGCTGTTGCTACTGC
>NC_056523.1:61544821-61551774 GCF_019175285.1 Sceloporus undulatus
TACTGCCGGGCTGCCCCCTGGCCAGTGAGACCTGCAGCTGTGCATCTTTGCCAGGGACTTTGCAACCAAGGACTCGGCTTGCTGCATCCCGAAGGAGACCAGGAAAACCTGTGGGGAAGGCGGGAGGGGGGTGTTCATGGCAGGGACACGCCATAAAGCCTACCTGTGGGCAAACCTCCTCGGCCTGCCCCACTAAGGCCTGAGGGACGCTGCTGCTGTTGCTACTGCTGGGCTGCCCCTGGCAGTGAAGACCTCGCAGCTGTGCTCTTTGCCGGGACTTGGCAACCAACGGACTCTGCTTTTCGGCTGCGCAATTGCACCATACGTACCATCGCAGTAGGGCTTGGGGCGGGTCCTGTGTGGTTGTGGCGAGCAGAGGAATGATGTGTAGGGTTGTCTTCCTCTGCTGCAGCCTTGTCACATTGTGGTGTGGGGATTATTGGGCATGGATAATGGACAGCTGGGTGGGGGATGGTGGATTGTTCTGTTTCGTATGGAGCTCCTATTAGGTAGTGTGGGGGGCAGGGGAGATATAGCGGTGAGATTGGATTTGATTGGAAGGGAAGGCGGGATCGATGCGTAATATCTCTCCTCCTTCCATCTCTCTCCTAGCCAAAGGATCTGTGGGTCAGTCCAACTGTACCACAAACCCTGTCTCTGCTCCGTTGCAAGCCAGGTCTGTAAAGAACAAGACCACATCTTTATGATCTGTGGAGGAAAAGTGTTGTGACCTGGCATGCATCACTGAGACCTGGCTTGGCTGAAAGAGCGGTTGTGGGCTAGGCCCTCCCAGCTGGGTTCTCATTAAGGACCAGTGCAGGTTAGGTGGGCGGAGGGGGGGGGGTTTGCCTTGATCTATAAGAACACCTTATCCTTAACCAGGAACCATCTCAGTCAGATGGATACATAGAGTGTATTTACCTGACCCTGAAGGGCAGGGACAGTTTGGGGATTTTGTTAGTCTACCGGCCACCCCGTGCGCCTAACAGACTCCCTGGCTGAGCTGACACAGTTGGTTCTGAGAATGGTGTTGGAGTCCCCCAGGCTTCTTGTCCTGGGGACCTCAACATCCTTTTGAGGCCAACCATGTTCCAAATGGTGCAGCTCGGGAGTTCATGGCTACCATGACAGATGGGCCTGTCCCAATTAGTCTCAGGGCCCACGCATTTGGCTGGTAATACACTATGTTCTCCTCTGTACGGATATGGAGATTCCGTGGGAGAGGTTACTATGTCTTCCTTGTCATGGATGGACCATTTCTGGTCGAGGCTAAGATCAAGGTTCTACCAGATCCCTCCGGGGGTGGCGGACCCATTCGGATGGTCCACCCTCGAAGGCTGATGGAACCAAAAGGTTCCAGGAGCCCTAGAGGGGTCTATGGTTGGAACTGAGCGCGATTCTGTTGATGCCCTAACTAATATCTGGAATAGTGACCTCTCCAGGGCTATACACAGTATCGCTCCCAAGTGTCCTCTCCAGACCGCTTCCAAAAAAGGCCATGGTACACGGAAGATCTTCGGGCCAGAGGAAAGCGGGTTCTGCGACGGACGAGCGCAAATGGCGGAGACATCAGCGCTTAGCTGACAAGACACTCCTAGACTCTCTTTTTGAGGACTATGGAGTGGCGATAATCACAGAAGGACTCGTTCTTTTCTGCGGTATCGCGCACCAGAGTCGCGGTCTGGCAGAGCTGTTCAGGGTAGTGAGGGAGCTTACTCGACTCCCTCCTCCCCTGAACCCTATTCTGGAACCATCTAAAGCCTGCGCGACAGACTGTTTAACAATTCTTCGCGATAAAATCTCTCGGATAAGGGCTGATCTTGACGCCAGTATTAGTTCAGAATCTAGAGTAGAGGTATCCAGAGCTTCCGTGGACTTGGTTTAACTGGATCACTTTGAGTCGTCTTGTACCCGAGGATGTGGACAAGATTCTCATCGAGAGGGCAGTTGCCCTTCAGCTTCAGGGACTTGGATGAGACGGATTATCTGGACCCATTTCAAACCGGCTTCCGGGCAGCTATGAGTTTGAGACTGCCATGGTCGCTTGTTGATGAACTCCTGTCTGGGCATGGACAGGGGGAGCATGTCCCTGTTAGTGCTCTTGGACATCTCAGCGGCCTTCGATACCATCGACCTGGTATCCTTCTGGGTCGTCTGAGGGAGTTAGTATCGGGGGCTCTGCTTGCAGTGGTTCCGTTCCTACCTCTCGGGCAATTCCAGATGGTGGAGCTGGGGACTGTCGCTCTGATAAGGGCCCTTACATCTGGTGTCCCTCAGGAGCGATTTTGTCCCCTATGCTATTTAACATTTACATGAAGCCGCTGGGAGAGATCATCCGGAGACACGGGGCGCGGTGTATCGTACGCTGATGACACCCAAATAGTCTTCTCTGTGTCTCCGACTGATGCAGTAACTAGGGATGGCATCTCTCCCTTTAATGTTTGCCTGGAGTCGGTAATGGGCTGGATGGAGGAAAACAACTCAGCCTGAATCCAAGAAAAACAGAGTGCTGTGATTGGCTCTCCTGGCCCGGGTAAGGAAATTGTTCCACCTGTCCTAAATGGGTCACGCTCCCGGTGAAGGACTCTGTTCCAGTTTGGGGGTGCTCCTGGATTCGTCGCTCCACCTTACTGCTCAGGTGGATGCGACAGTCAGGAGCACTTGTCATCAGCTTCGGCTGATACGCCAGCTGCGACCCTTCCTTGGCCAGGGGACCTTGAAACCGTGGTAACCGCTCTGGTAACCTCTCATTAGATTTCTGTAATGCGCTTACATGGGGCAACCCTTGTACCAGACCCGGAAGCTTCAATTAGTGCAGAATATGGCTGCTAGGCTGGTTACTGGATGCCCCAGAGCCAGCCTCTAATCACCAGTTTAAAAGATCTTCATTGGCTGCCTATTCATCGGGCCAAATACAAGGTGTTGGTATCACCTATAAAGCCCTTAATGGCTTGGGCCCAGAGTACTTGGAGGACCGCCTCTCCCCATACAATCCGCCCCGCACCTCAGATTCAGGTGAGAAACATCTTTTAAGAGTTCCTGATGTTAGGTATGTGTCATCTCGGAGGGCTTTCTCTGTTGCAGCCCCACAGCTCTGGAACTCCTTCTACGAGCTCCGTACTCCAACTCCCTTGATGTCTTCAAGAAGAACCTGAAGACTTATTTGTTGCCAGGCTTTCCCACCGTGAGCCTGTTGTTATGCTTCCCCTTGCAGTGTTTCGTTGTATTCCATTCTACACAGCCACTTGTATGGTTATATTGTATTGTTATGTTTGTAAATGTTTTTATGCTATTTGTGATATTGTTGGGGAAGGGGTTGTGTGTGTTTTTATCTGTTTTTATCTTGCTGTACACCGCTGTGATCTTTGGAACAGCGGTATATATAATTAAAATAAATTTATTTATTATTTATTATTATGTAATTACAGGCCCTTCAAATCTTTACAATGGTCGGTTGCTGCTGAAGTGTGAAAGCAATGAATGTACTTACTAAAAGTCGGTTTCCTAGGGTTCAAAACTCTCGAAAATTATTTTGTTGTATGCGCGTCAGTAGCATTACTCTTGTATAATATCATGTAGTATGCCATGAAGCCATTGTCCTTGTTCATACCTTGCTAATGAATGGAATTTGCGAATATAATTCATAATTTAGCAGTTTTTCTTTCTCGTCTCCTTTGTAATTTCCTTGTTCAAGGATCACACGTGTAAATCACTTACTGTGTGATCAGGAAAGTTGAATCAACTGGTTTTGGGGTATGGCCATTCTAATTTCGATCTGTGTTCATTAAGCTTCTTGTGATGTGAGACTATCCTGTTTGTCCAACATAGAATTAGAAGGCATGGATGGACACTATCACATTAGGAGGAAAAGCTAGTATCTCTGATGTACCTCTGATGTTGTGAGATGTTATTGGCTCCTGTAATATTGCTCCTAGAGTATACATGGGACAGAGTTGGTATCTGGCTTTGTGGTAGGGTCTTCAAATAAAAACCAGTTAAAGGTACTGCCAGCCTATTTTTCTTTTCTTTTCTTTTCTTGGTTTTGTTCCCTGTTCTTTTCCTTTTAATATATATTATTTGGTTCATAAACAAAATAAATGGCTCAATTTGTCCTATCCTAACCACCAGCAAACATATAGACCACACTTTTGAAAAGTGCTAATGTGTCTCTTTGCAGTCAAAGCCAGGGATATGATTGCTTCTTTGGTAGCTGTCATGAGCAAGAACTTATGTTTCATGGGGCATGTGGTGTCTAAAATCAGTGGAGCCAAGGAAATAAAAGTTACTAACAATTATAAATGGATGTCAGCACTTTTTGGCATGCTGCTAAACTACACAGTGTGGTACAGGAGAGCCTCAGAAGTCAGGATTGGTTTGTGGTGGGAATAGAAGTTAGCATAAAAATCCCATTAATTCTTTCCTTGTGTATTAATTGCACCAGAAGCTCTCGTGGGGGAAAATAACGTTGTTGAAAGGGACCTTTGGAAGGTTTTAATCATGTGGTTGGTTTTGCTGACACAAATTTGAACTTTCAAGGATATGGTGCATCCTCTTCAGTAGTTTATAATTGTTCTGTGTAACTGGAAAGCCCATTCAGCTCCTGGGTCATTAAATAGGTGAAAATGCAGAGAATGAGGAGAGACATATTACTTTTTGATTTGAAATTAGTTCACTGAAAAAGTACCACTGAATGTGGGTTAGCATTCACTATCACAGTTAGGGATTTGTGGCCTAGAGTTACAGATCTGTAACTATTTAGTTTAGTGAAACAACACATAGATCTATCGATTCTTCATGGTAGCTGTTTATTGCCAGTTTTGTTTGTTTTTCTGAAATCCAGAGTAGGCTAAGAGTAATCTAGACTTCTGTCACTGTTATCAATAGTTTGGAGGTTTTCAAATTGCAGAATCCAAAGACTGGGTTGTATCTAAAAGAGCCTGCAATATGGACACCAAAAATAGAATAATTCCTCTTCTTCCTTCCATACACTTCCACACTATTTGCTCCAGAACATGCTGGGATGGACAGAGGAGGCAGGCAGAGAGGACAGGGAAGCTCTTACAAACTACAGGAAAGAGATTTCACCTAAACATTAGGAAGAATGCTGACAGTAAGAGCTGTTCAACAATGGAACAGATTCCCTCAGAGTGTAGTGCAGTCTCCTTTTACGGAGGTTTTAAACAGAGGCTTGATGGCTATCTGTTGGAAGTGTTTGATTGTGTATTCCATTTCCTGCATGGCAGAGGGTTGGACTGGGTGGCCTTTGAGGTCTCTCTCCAACTTCTATGATTCTCTTATTTTTTGACACAAGGGGAGGGCTACTTATGTGGTTTTTAGTTGTAGCCCATTGTAGTCTTATGGGGGGGGTGTTGCCTTGATCTATAAGAACACCTTATCCTTAACCAGGAACCATCTCAGTCAGATGGATTACATAGAGTGTATTTACCTGACCCTGAAGGGCAGGGACAGTTTGGGGATTTTGTTAGTCTACCAGCCACCCCGTGCGCTAACAGACTCCCTGGCTGAGCTGACACAGTTGGTCTCGGAACTGGTGTTGGAGTCCCCCAGGCTTCTTGTCCTGGGGGACCTCAACATTCCTTTTGAGGCCAACCATGTTCCAACTGGTGCAGCTCGGGAGTTCATGGCTACCATGACAGCCATGGGCCTGTCCCAATTAGTCTCAGGGCCCACGCATTTGGCTGGTAATACACTCGATGTTCTCCTCTGTACGGATATGGAGATTCCGTGGGCAGAGGTTACTCATGTCTCTCCCTTGTCATGGATGGACCATTTCCTGGTCGAGGCTAAGATCAAGGCTTCTACCCAGATCCCTCCCGGGGGTGGCGGACCCATTCGGATGGTCCACCCTCGAAGGCTGATGGAACCCAAAAGGTTCCAGGAAGCCCTAGAGGGGTCTATGGTTGGAACTGATGGCGATTCTGTTGATGCCCTAACTAATATCTGGAATAGTGACCTCTCCAGGGCTATACACAGTATCGCTCCCAAGTGTCCTCTCAGACCTGCTTCCAAAAAACGGCCATGGTACACGGAAGATCTTCGGGCCAGGAAGCGGGTTCTGCGACGGCTAGAGCGCAAATGGCGGAGACATCAGCGCTTAGCTGACAAGACACTCCTAGACTCTCTTTTTGAGGACTATGGAGTGGCGATAATCACAGCGAAGGACTCGTTCTTTTCTGCGTGTATCGCGTCCACGGAGTCGCGTCTGGCAGAGCTGTTCAGGGTAGTGAGGGAGCTTACTCGACTACCTCCTCCCCTGAACCCTATTCTGGAACCATCTAAAGCCTGCTGCGACGAGTTTAACAACTTCTTCGCGGATAAAATCTCTCGGATAAGGGCTGATCTTGATGCCAGTATTAGTTCAGAATCTAGAGTAGAGGTATCCAGAGCTTCCGTGGACTTGGTTAAACTGGATCACTTTGAGTCTGTCTGTACCGAGGATGTGGACAAGATTCTTCATCGAGAGGGCAGTTGCCCTTCAGCTTCAGGGGAGCTTGGATGAGACGGATTATCTGGACCCATTTCAAACCGGCTTCCGGGCAGGCTATGGAGTTGAGACTGCCATGGTCGCTTTAGTTGATGAACTCCGTCTGGGCATGGACAGGGGGAGCATGTCCCTGTTAGTGCTCTTGGACATCTCAGCGGCCTTCGATACCATCGACCATGGTATCCTTCTGGGTCGTCTGAGGGAGTTAGGTTTCGGGGGCTCTGCTTTGCAGTGGTTCCGTTCCTACCTCTCGGGCAGATTCCAGATGGTGGAGCTGGGGGACTGTCGCTCTGATAGGAAGGCCCTTACATCTGGTGTCCCTCAGGGAGCGATTTTGTCCCCTATGCTATTTAACATTTACATGAAGCCGCTGGGAGAGATCATCCGGAGACACGGGGCGCGGTGTTATCAGCGTACTGATAACACCGCGCCCCGTGTCTCCGGATGA
>NC_056523.1:61551874-61556394 GCF_019175285.1 Sceloporus undulatus
TTCCAGATGGTGGAGCTGGGGGACTGTCGCTCTGATAGGAAGGCCCTTACATCTGGTGTCCCTCAGGGAGCGATTTTGTCCCCTATGCTATTTAACATTTACATGAAGCCGCTGGGAGAGATCATCCGGAGACACGGGGCGCGGTGTTATCAGTACGCTGATGACACCCAAATAGTCTTCTCTGTGTCTCCGACTGATGCAGTAACTAGAGATGGCATCTCTCCTCTTAATGTTTGCCTGGAGTCGGTAATGGGCTGGATGAGGGAAAACAGACTCAGCCTGAATCCAGAGAAAACAGAAGTGCTGGTGATTGGCTCTCCTGGCCCGGGTAAGGAAATTGTTCCACCTGTCCTAAATGGGGTCACGCTCCCGGTGAAGGACTCTGTTCGCAGTTTGGGGGTGCTCCTGGATTCGTCGCTCCACCTTACTGCTCAGGTGGATGCGACAGTCAGGAGCACTTGTCATCAGCTTCGGCTGATACGCCAGCTGCGACCCTTCCTTGGCCAGGGGGACCTTGAAACCGTGGTACACGCTCTGGTAACCTCTCAATTAGATTTCTGTAATGCGCTTTACATGGGGCAACCCTTGTACCAGACCCGGAAGCTTCAATTAGTGCAGAATATGGCTGCTAGGCTGGTTACTGGATGCCCCAGAGCCAGCCATATAACACCAGTCTTAAAAGATCTTCATTGGCTGCCTATTCAATTCCGGGCCAAATACAAGGTGTTGGTTATCACCTATAAAGCCCTTAATGGCTTGGGCCCAGAGTACTTGGAGGACCGCCTCTCCCCATACAATCCGCCCCGCACTCTCAGATCAGGTGAGAAACATCTTTTAAGAGTTCCTGATGTTAGGTATGTGTCATCTCGGAGGGCTTTCTCTGTTGCAGCCCCACAGCTCTGGAACTCCCTCCCCAACGAGCTCCGTACTTCCAACTCCCTTGATGTCTTCAAGAAGAACCTGAAGACTTATTTGTTCTGCCAGGCTTTCCCACCGTGAGCCTTGTTGTTATGCTTCCCCCTGCAGTGTTTCGTTGTATTCCATTCTACACAGCCACTTGTATGGTTATTATTGTATTGTACTGTTTGTAAATGTTTTTATTGCTATTTGTGATATTGTTGGGGAAGAGGGTTGTGATGTTTTTATCTGTTTTTATCTTGCTGTACACCGCTGTGATCTTTGGAACAGCGGTATAGAAATAAAATTTTATTATTATTATTATTATTATTATTATTATGTAATACAGGCCCTTCAAATCTTTACAATGGTCAGTTGCTGCTGAAGTGTGAAAGCAATGAATGTACTTACTAAAAGTCGGTTTCCTAGGGTTCAAAACTCTCAGAAAATTTATTTTGTTGTATGCGCAGTAGCGATTACTCTTGTATTAATATATGTAGTATGCCATGAAGCCATTGTCCTTGTTCATACCTCTGCTAATGGAATGGAATTTGCGAATATAATTCAATTTAGCAGTTTTTCTTTCTCGTCTCCTTTGTAATTTCCTTGTTCAAGGATCACAACGTGTAAATCACTTACTGTGTGATCAGGAAAGTTGAATCAACTGGTTTTGGGGTATGGCCAATTCTAATTTCAGATCTGTGTTCATTAAGCTTCTTGTGTAGAGACTATCCTGTTTGTCCAACATAGAATGTAGAAGGGCATAGGATGGTACATATCACATTGGAGGAAAAACTAGTATCTCTGATGTACCTCTGATGTTGTGAGATGTTATTGGCTCCTGTAATATTGCTCCTAGAGTATACATGGGGACAGAGTTGGTATCTGGCTTTGTGGTAGGGTCTTCAAAATAAAAACCAGTTAAAGGTACTGCCATATTTTTCTTTTCTTTTCTTTTCTTTGGTTTTGTTCCCCTGTTCTTTTCTCCTTTTAATATATATTATTTGGATTCATAAACAAAAATAAATAGGCTCAATTTGTCCTATCCTAACCACCAGCAAACATATAGACCACACTTTTGAAAAGTGCTAATGTGTCTCTTTGCAGTCAAAGCCAGGGATATGATTCCTTCTTTGGTAGCTGTCATGAGCAAGAACCTTATGATTTCATGGGGCATTGTGGTGTCATAAAATCAGTGGAGCCAAGGAAATAAAAAGTTACTAACAATTATAAAATGGATGTCAGCACTTTTTGGCATGCTGCTAAACTACACAGTGTGGTACAGGAGAGCCTCAGAAGTCAGGATTGGTTTGTGGTGGGAATAGAAGTTAGCATAAACATCCCATTAATTACTTTCCTTGTGTATTAAATTGCACCAGAAGCTCTCGTGGGGGAAAATAACTTGTTTGAAAGGGACCTTTGGAAGGTTTTAATCACTGTGGTTGGTTTTGCTGACACAAATTTGAACTTTCAAGGATATGGTGCATCCTCTTCAGTAGTTTATAATTGTTCTGTGTAACTGGAAAGCCCATTCAGCTCCTGGGTCATTAAATAGGTGAAAATGCAGAGAAATGGAGAGACATATATTACTTTGATTTGAAATTAGTTCACTGAAAAAGTACCACTGAATGTGGGCTAGCATTCACTATCACAGTTAGGGATTTGTGGCCTAGAGTTACAGATCTGTAACTATTTAGTCTTATTGGAAACAACATAGATCTATCCGATTTTTCATGGTAGCTTGTTATATGCCAGTTTTGTTTGTTTTTCTGAAATCCAGAGTAGGCTAAGAGTAATCTAGACTTCTGTCACTGTTATCAATAGTTTGAAGGTTTTCAAATTGCAGAATCCAAAAGATACTGGGTTGTATCTAACAGAGCCTGCAATATGGACACCAAAAATAGAATAATTCCTCTTCTTCCTTCCATACACTTTCCACATATTTGCTCCAGAACATGTCTGGGAATGGACAGAGGAGGCAGGCAGAGAGGACAGGGAAGCTCTACAAACTACAGGAAAAGAGATTTCACCTAAACATTAGGAAGAATGTCTGACAGTAAGAGCTGTTCAACAATGGAACAGATTCCCTCAGAGTGTAGTGCAGTCTCCTTTTACGGAGGTTTTTAAACAGAGGCTTGATGGCTATCTGTTGGAAGTGTTTTGATTGTGTATTCCATTTCCTGCATGGCAGAGGGTTGGACTGGGTGGCCTTTGAGGTCTCTTCCAACTCTATGATTCTCTTATTTTTTGACACAAGGGGAGGGCTACTTATGTGGTTTTAGTTGTAGCCCATTGTAGTCTACTGGGTAGAAGTCAAAGTTATGTTTTGATTAACAATGACACACTTCCCTCCCCAAGTTTCCATCCCAAATGCTTTACTTCTCTTCATTTTTGTGTATGTGAAATGAACATTAGCATATCCCTTGATGGAAGAGACTTCTGTGCCAGACCAACCTCCCCTTCCTAATAACTATAGGATTGCTCTCATGCTACAAGCTTCAAAACACAGCAGTTCAGCATCTTGCCAGCAATTGATTAAGAAAGGTATCCAGCCTCAAGGTCATAATGATGATTTCCTCTTTCTTTCCCCCCTTCTTTAATTCTAAGCTCCCAATGGGGTATGCTCTAACAAATCCTCTTGATTGTTTAGTGGCAGAATCTGATAACTTGCTGATACTACTAGAATACAGAAAATATTGAATTTCTCAAGAAAGCTCTTGAGGTTGTGTTCTCAGAGCTTTATATGTAATCAGGTTTCCAAGAAAGTAAGCTCCTGGGCTGCCACAATTTGTATTAACTGGATATTTTGTCATGTTTATGGGGGCTGTTGGAGACGTGATGGTTGGAGGTTTCAGAAGTAAAGCCTAGAAACACATCTCCTTTGTTAACTGAGGTATGCCTGTAGCTCTAGACTTTAGTACCAGGCCTACCCTTGCTGAGATGGGAAGTGACCTATCCAAATATATTTATAAACTACCTCGGAAGTTGAAATAGTGAAGAGGTATGGTACAGTATAAATGTTAAATAGGTATGTCCTCAAGGTGGATTCAAAAAGACAAGATTGGCTGTTTATGGCTGTGATGGCTGCTTATGATTGCATCACTGAATGAATGGACATTGAGATAATTGGGGTGTGTGTGGCTAATATGATTTTGTATAGTGACCTAGGAAAGAATGGATGTGTTTGCGTGTGGTGTGTGTGTGTGTGCATATTTCAAATTGGCCAAATCCCAGAATAATAGAATCAGCAGAAGAAAACAAGGACCCAACGTGGATAAGCATTGAGGAATGTTGCAGATATTACTGAGATGAGAATAGTGACCCACATTATAAGGCTGTTGTAAAGATAGCTGAGAAAATGAGCAGCTCAAACTGTGATATGTAAAGGCTAAGTTATAAGACTCTGAAATGGTGAACTGGCACAGAGAAAATGCTTTTTTTTTTTTTTTTTGGCTTTGGTGTAGGAACTATCTGATAGAGCAGGCAATAATGTGGGTGGACACAAAATGGTGGAAGATGTTATGTGTTTGGATGTGATGAATGGGACTTGGTCTGTTTTGTTCTCATTCTTAATTTAGCAGATTTCTCAACTTTAATGTCTAGTACCTTACTTATAGGCAATG